>NW_022985182.1:321784-605393 GCF_010093535.1 Lindgomyces ingoldianus | reverse complement strand
CTATTTTATTTAAATATAAAGCTTTTTAAGTAAAAAATTTATATATTATATATTATAAAATTAAAGCTATTATATAAAAAATTTTCACTATATTTTAGCTTAATATATATATAATTCCTTATATTTAAAATTTCATGCTTATAGCTGTAGTAGTTATGAAAATGAGGGGAGTAGTTGTGTGTGGTGGGGTGTGCGTCAGGTGGGGCCGAGCGTCAGCTGATAAAATACGGTAAGCAATAATGCCAAGATATTTCGCCGATTACCTGCCCTGACAGATGCTTTGAGCCGGGGTACAAACACAACTGGGCGCTTAGGCTGAAAAGCGGGGTGTTGTCTCGATTATCTCAGGTGCTCAGCGGACTGTACAGAGAAGCCCAGAGCCCCTAAGGACCCTGCAACTAGGAGGGGGACAGTAAAGACTCTCTGACGGGTAGTGAAGACCCTCTAGCTGGTAGAATCCTCTAGCGGGTAGTAACGACCTTCCTTTCGGCGCGTACTTACCTGACGCTAGTAGCGGGTAACAAAGTCAATTCTTTGCGGGTATTGAGGGCTTTTCTGCTCGCAGTTTGTATGGCGCACGGGCCACTCGGACGGGTATTGACGTCAATACCCTGGGTTCTGATACAGCGTAGATATTTTAAAAGTAATAGAATAATATATTAATACTATACCACAAACATACATCATACCTATTTTCTGACGTCATTCTTGAAAATGGTGCCCGTAACATGCCTACACAAACGCCCTGTCACACACTACACACACACGAAGCGAAAGGGATACCACCCACTCTCGAGACCTTCTCTCCATCTTTAATTTGGCTGATAACACCCTGCCTTGTCAGGGTAGTCGCAAAACGTTTGTGAGGGATTGTGCCCGGTATTTGGATTGAAGTGAAGGGGCCCATCCGGACCCATCGGACATGACATCTCGTATGCGTATTGTTTTCCGACACATGCAATATACTTGTGGCACGTGAACGGATGGGGATAGTTGCCATCTTCCTTACCACTACAATACCAGCCGAAACCAGGGTTTTGCGGAGAAGGGATTGCACTGGCCCCAACTACTGTACCACGAAATTCAGTATATTGGACCATAAAATCAGTGTGGTAGCTTACTGGCCGGCAGGAACAATAATGAGAGGGCAAGAATTCGAACCATATTAAATTAAGTTTCTTTGATAGGAGGTGATCGTTGTGTTTCTTATCTTGTGTTGAGTTTGTTCCATTCCGTGAAAGATGGCAAGGCAACTATATACGCGGTATGCAGGCAAAGACTTAAGATTATTGCTCGACTTAAATCAGCCAATGTCACCCAATGTTGAATGATAACATATAGCGGTGGGTTGCTTATGGTCACGCTATGAGAATTTGTGCGCAGCTTCGGTCACGCGCATCCCAGTATGCAACATGTCTCGCGATTTGCCTCAACCTTTGCTGTCCAATTTCAAGTGCACAACCAGTCAAATTATTCCTAATTAAGTTGATTTCATATCTGATATTTCGAACCACCCACACCTCTGGGTTGCATCACCTTCCATTTGAAGAGATACGCCGCAATCGATCACGAAGCAGAAATGTAAGAGACAAAGGTGAAGGTATTTATCAGTATTGACAATGTACAACCTATATATCGAAATCAAGCACCAAAAATCTGCTTCTATAATTGATAGAATCAAGCGAGGAGGGTACTTACAGCGGATTTCTAGATTCGCAAAAGCATAACTCTCTAATTCACCCTCTTAACGTTGTTCAAGGCTTGTGGTGGGTTAGTCAGCAACTATTCATTCTATACATGGCCTATGCGCTATAAAAACCGTGAGCAGAGAAGCGCTTAATACCTGGCAAGAAATGACTTCGCCCCCGCTATTAGGGTGAGGTGAATACACACTAAAAGGAAGGTCGCCACTACCCGCAAGAGAGTCCTATGCTATACTAGAACCCAGGGAATTGACGTCAATACCCATTCGAGTGGCCCATGCGCCATACAAACTGCGAGCAGAAAAGCCCTCAATACCCGCAAAGAATTGACTTTGCTACCCGCTACTAGCGTCAGGTAAGTACACGCCGAAAGGAAGGTCGTTACCACCTGCTAGAGGGTCCCCACTACTTGCTAGAGAGCCCTCACTACCCGCTAAAGGGTCGCTACTACCCGTAAAAAAGGCGCTACTACACACACAAAAAATACACTATGTGAGGCACAATGGGTAGACCGTTGAAGATTAGATGAGGCTTGTATTGTGAGACGAATGTGTTGCGTTTGCCAAAAGGTCAAACTCCCAGCTAGCACAGCAGAAGGATATATATAGACGGATAGCTGTACGCGACAGAATGCTTGAGGAGTAAGCTTCAGAGGATATATAGAATAAATACAGGTAAGTGTCACGTGGTCTCATCACGTGAACTATGTAGGTCCTGCCCACCGAGTATATCCCGGTGTGTCCCGTGGGTGGTCAGGAGGCCCTTAAGGGTATGTGTACTGTGGGGTGTGGCACTTTTGGCGGGTAGTGAGTACCTTCTAGCGGGTAATGAAGTCAATTCTTGCCGGGTATTGACCGCTTTTCTGATCATAGTTTGTATGGCTCATGGGCTACTTGGACGGGTATCGACGTCAATATTATGGTTCTAGTATTGCAAGAGTTTATTTGGTGTTACGCTGGCATACTTTATTCCGGTACGCTTGAGCAAGAGTACTTGGCGTACATCTAGATGGTCCATGCGCTAACATTCAGTTTATAAATAGGGTAATCAACCGCCCCTCTAAACCTAAAGCACTCGTTCTCCTCGATAAAACATACAACACATCTACACAAGTGTAAGAATATGCCGCATGTTATCTAATATTTTTCAGAAGTTGGCCTGTATGTAAACCTATAAGCCAACAGCCCGCAATTTATCCCGCGCGATTGTCTCTAGCTTAGGATACGGCTCCCCTTTTAACCTAAAGGTACCCAAGTGACTGGGAAAGACTTGTCTCTATGCATCCATCCCCATTTCCATTTTATGTGAGTATACAGGCTGTGAAAGAGGTAATCGAAGCGGTGGGGAATGAGCTGAGTGACAAATAAGTATTAATGGTTTTGCTTAGCATCCAGGCCATGGAGTTTGGATCACAGACGAGGTAGTTAAAGCAGCGGTGGAGAACTGGAAGTGTTGGATAGAAGTTATAGGTCTTCTTCTCAAGCAGGTAGTAGGAAAATTTGAGATATCGGCTGGACTTGTAGCTGAGATAACCAAGTCCTTTGATCAATAGCCATGGGGCTTCTGCTTGAGCGTCGAGGCGACGAAATCAGGATTACAGAGGAGGTAGTCAAAGCAGCGACACAGAACAGGGATAGTGAGAGAGAAGTCATGAAGCTTCTTCTGCAGCAGGACGCAGCAGGACGTAGAAAGATTTGGGATATTCGTGGCACTAGTCGCCGAGATGGCAATGTCTCTTGATCAAAGAGCCATGGAGCTTCTTCCTGATCGTCGAGGCGGCGAAATTAGGATCACAAAGGAGGTAGTCAAAGCAGCAGAGGAGAACAAAGAGAATGGGAAAGAGCAGAAGAGGACAAAGAGAGTTGAAAAGAAGTCATAGAGCTTCTTCTTGAGTAGGGCGTTGGCAAATTTGAGCTATCGATGAGACTAGGGGTTGAGAGAGTAAGGTCCTATGTTTATACTAGAACTTGGGGTACTGACATCAATACCCACCCGAGTGGCCCACGCGCCATACACACTGTGAGCAGAAAAGCCCTTAATACCTGCCAAGAATTCACTTTACAAGCCGCTCTAAGCCCAGGCTACTCACAGCCCTCAGAGAAACAAAAACGTAAATGTTGCCTGGGCGCTCATGGTCCTCGGGCGGCCTAGGTAGCCGCAGCCACCCAGGCAGAGGGCAATTTTGAATGTACGCGCCGTTGGGCAGAGCTATTTTCCAAGTCTACCTGGATATGCAGGGAGCCGTTCGATTTAAGCTTGATTGGGAGAAGTGGGGGACATATGGTCTGTGCGTAGTTCTGCTTCTGAATCCGTGGATGAGGATGCTGGACTGGGATGACAGTCAGGGAGAGAGGGGGGACCCGGGGGAGGAAGTAAGGTATCCCAGTAATATAGGTGAATATGTTAGAAGGGTCTTGGTTGTCAGAGTACACGTCACGGTCAGTCAGCAAGTATCTACTAATCTTCATGCTCATCTTCCGTATTACAGACTCGTGATCTGAGTCGCTTCTCGCAAATGTGCACATCAGTGATCCGAATTAGTTTTACTTTCGATTCCATTAAACTACTGTATTACACTTTCCAAGGAAAGGCAAGCTGCATGATGGTCAACCCGGTGATGCAGACCGAGGCAGATGACGCACGCAGTCAAGAGTTAGACCGTGAACAACTCGTCGCGTTGCAGACAAAGAGAGACAGAGAAGGACCCCCAGCGCCGAGGCTATGTACATTGGAGCTGTGTGTGCAGAACCTTTCCGTGATTTCCTCACCTCGCCTGATCTCGCACTACATCATTCCTCGTCACTACGCCCAGATATCCACCCTGCAACTCTGGAATACCCTGGAATACCGAAATTCTGTTGCAACATTGAGTAGCTAATCTGACTGACTCACATGATTGGTGATATCGTACTCTGTAAATCGAAATGCGCTGTCCTGTCCAAACAAAATGCCCGCTGGATATCACTCCCCCTACGCCGAACACCATTCCAATTCCAATTCTGTTCCCCTAAATCGCACTGAAAGATGGATGATGAGTGAAGATCAAATCAGATCAGGCCAATTGGTTTAGATCCACGTAAGCCACGACGCCATGACCAATAGCAGCGGTAGGGCGAAGGAAACGTATGCGTTGACTTGAAGCGACGGGTACGCGGCTGATAGACTAGTGGTTGTGAAGACAAGGTTGAATCCAATTCTGTCTGCTGCGCCTGTTGAGTTGAAACAATTCGAGGAGTTCACCTCTGGGACGTCCTTTGGGTCGGCAAATGTGATATCGGCGCACTAGGGAGAATCGTTAGTGAATATTCATGCCTTTTATGGACGAGAACGAGGTGAGACTCACATTATACAAAGCGGCGCCATGTTGCGCAAGCTCGATAACTTGAATTGTCGCATTGTCTCCAATTTTCGGCGTGTAGTTCGCTGGTAACGGGACCTGTGGGAGACAGAAAGTGCCAGGATACTCATTGTTGGTGGGTCCGGTGATCTGGAAGACCGGAAGCATCGAATGGGACATGTTAAGGGGTTCATTGCCGAAGCCCATGTTAATGTAAATCTGAGCGAGGGCATGTCCTGGGAACCATCCGGGTTGGACAGAAATTGCACCGCCGCTGATGGGCCATTTTGTGCGGTTTGAAGATGTGGGCATGCCGCCGCCTGGAAGCTGGGAGTCAGTGGGGAGCTCGGCATGATGAGTTCGGAATCTGCGGGTACCTACATGGATACATCCATTGCATTCCATAGGGAAACCCATATGTGCCGTTGTCGTAGTTGATGCCTAATGAGCCCGGTATTATGTTTGGATCGGTGTCTGATACAGTTCCGTTGGTGTGGATGTTGTTTCCTCTCCAGCCGGGATACACAATAACTGTGTGCGAGTATGCGAGGGGCAAGCTGGCGACGAGAAACACCAACTCTGTGAAACGAAACATGATGAATGAGCCGGGCCGACTCTTTTCTATTTCTCTTTCTCTTTCTATTTCTCCGTCGTTCACACACAATGCAGAGTCCCGATAGAAGCTGCGGCGAGGAGAGCTGGACTGGACTTGACTTGCAGCAGAGGCGACGCAGGTCGGAAGCGTGCGGTGGCGGGGGCAATCAGCAGTCTTATGGAGAGGCCAGGACTGCCTCGTGCGACCACCCAGTTAACAATAAAGGACAGGGCCTCGTCGACAGGCGAATTGGCAGCAACTGGAATCGCCCGAACGGTGGGCATGGCTTGCTAGCCAGTGCATGTCAGCTTCTGAGCGGGCAGACGAGGAGCGAATGGGCGCCGTGCGTGCAGATTGAGCCGGCAGGGATGCGCAACCACTGAGCGGATGCGATGCAAGTCTTCACGGCGCGGGCGGGATCCCCCAAGAGCGGCCGAGCCAGAGGGTGGCCCCTTTGGCGATGCCCAAGATGTGATGGTGTGTGCAGCCAGATGCCCACCCCGTCGGCAGTCGGTCCTGGACAGCAGTTAAGCGCCCACCATCTTGCCCTCACACCTTCGCACCCCCGCTTAGGGCAGTTCTCGAGGCCAGAAACGTGGATACCGCCTCGATGTGACTCTGAAGGAGTCGATGAGATGGCCGTTGGCGCGCGGCCAGCCCTGCGGTGATGTGATACAGGCGTGATATAAAGCCGGCCGTGCCGCATTTCGCAGGGAGCTCAGCACATTCACTGACATTTCACATCAACCCTCGCTCTCATCCACCGTCCTCGCGCTGTGCTGTGCCGGTGGGCTTGGCAGCGGACTTCGTCGAAGCCACCTTACCTCGGGACCTTCCACTCCCAATGCCAATGACACGGCTACCTGCATTTCATCAGCACATCTCAAAGCCGTTTTGAGAAGCGTGGTGGGTAACACAGCACTCAAGCGGCACAGTCAGATCGCGTCCTCCCTGCCGTTTAAAATAACCCCTCATGCGTTGATTTGCAGCAATTCAGCCCTGGGGGAAAGGAACAATATACATCCTGTACACTGATCCTTCAAAGCTGCAAACGACCCTATTTCGATGCATGATATATGCAGTGAAATTACTATTCTCAGACGGGTCCGTGTGGTTTTGATTGGGAGAGTGTTTTCTTCCCCCTGATATTCGCCCAGTCGATGGATGGATTTCGCAAGCGAAAAGCGTTGTGAGCGAGCGAGCAGGCAAGCAAGCTTTTGATGAGGAAACATTGGCATTGTCGACTTAGCCTTGGGAGGATGCTGTTAACGAGCACACCACCAACCAGAACCGCGAAACCCGCCGCTTTGGGAATCCCGTTTTCGATTCGCTGGCCAATTACTGCGCATCATGATATGAAATGTTCGAAAATCTGCACTTGCAGCAGTCCATTCAGGGGGTTTTCTAGCCATTAACATCACGACATTTGTCCCCGTTCCAAGGTTTCCATGGACGGTCAAGAGATCAATTGATGCAGTAGATGCTTTTTTCAACACATAAGCCTCAGACCCAGGTCACTTTATGCAAAAATTACCTGGGCAGCGCCAAAATTAACGAGGTCAAACGTTCACCCGCATCGTACTGAGCTTCCGACAGCGTGGTTGACAGACATGGCAACGCCTAGCATGGTGGGCGCCAGGAACGCGAGAAAAAAAAAAGCCGTTCACGATACTGGTTTGACGAACTTCTTCTACTGAGTCAAGATCCCCTAAGTAGTGTACACATGAGCATATCTAGCGTACCACGCCACACTCCTGGTCTCGCCTCAACTCTCCTCAGGTATTGAAATTCCCATGCTCCTTAGCCGATTCGTCGCGGCTTCAACCAAGTCCGATTCTCGCTGCAGTAGCGCTTCGATATGCTCATTCTCCTGTCTCCGCGATTGTGACGGCACTTTCACACCACCGGGCGCTTGCTTCTGCGCCTGCTTCTCCTTTCCATCCTTTGCCGCTTTCTCAACGGCGACTGTCAGGTCGACTTTCGCCGTCTTGACATGCTCCAGACGCTGCCACGCTGGTACTGCGCTGCCATCTTGATCATCCGTTAGCCGCTCTGCTGATTGCTCTAGACTTCGATCCATCGTCTGAAGCTCCTCGATCCAGTCGCTCTCCTTTTCGCTGAGATCGGGGCCGCCGACATTGACCATTTTCTTGCGAATAGCTTCGTATCGTGCATTGAGGTGTTTTTGCCTCGTCTTGACTTTCTCAAGTCGGTCCTCGATCTTTGCGTTCCCATAGACGAATGCATCAGAACCGTTGTCAGACGGAACTTCATCCTCCCCGGTGATAGAGTCGATCCGCGTCGAGAGTTGCGCGGTTCTGAAGATCTGGTTTTTGAATTCATCTTGCAGGCGTTCACAGCGCCTGAATAGGTCCGAGACTGCAAGGCCGAGTCGGTGTGTTTCCTGGCTCAGGACTTTGTGAACTGTCATCAGAAGCTCGAGGTTCGCAGGAGACAGGCGGACTTCTTCTTTGAGTAAGGCTTTGTGACGAGATGGAACGACCTGGTCGAGAACGGCTGCGACCTGGGATGGAGCATACAGTTCCTTGGGCGCTTGGTACACTGGCCGGATCTCTGGTACTGGCCCCTCTATTGCAAGGTAGTCTTTAATTTCCTCCTCATTTGGTAGCCCATCTTCGGGAGCATCGAATATGACCGCACATGGCTCTTGTCCTATGATGGTAAGAAGGAGATACCCAATGTTGCCGTTCTCGATGGCGACACAAGAGGTGACCTCCTCGGTAGGTTTGTTTATGCATGTCTCAACTAAGGTACTTGCGCCCTCGAAGAGAAGCCTTGAGCGAAATTCGGCGCCCTCCTTCTCTGGTTCTGAGAGCTCGTTTTCCAGCTTTCGAATCCATGGTTCCAGGGAGATGTAGAACACACCGCTAGTGCGGGAGACGTAAAAAGAAAAGTCAGTATGAACATCGGGGGTGAAGCATTGATTGAATGACGGTGCGTCACCCTCACCCCCAAGAGCTATTATCTCCACAATGGCAAACGTGTGATCTGGAGTGTCCGACAGCGCGTATTGATTCTGATAAATGTTAACTCTATGCTTTTTTTTTCAAAAAAAAAAATAATTTTCAAGAGCATGTTGTAAGCTTACCGAAGAAGAGGGTAGCCAGCGCCCTACAATGCCCTCAAGATCAAGACATACAAGGACCTGAGACGTATCCGTGAGGAGACAGACGACCGCCGCTGGCACGCCCTCCGCCGGCTCGTCCGCGGTGCCATCAGAGAATGTCTTTAAGGAAAAGGCTATAATGTCGCTAAGCTCAAACTCTTCGACTTCTGGGGTGAGGGAGAATGGGCCTTGGAGGAGTGGACAAGCTGGGGCATTCGTCGGACGGGAGTACACCTTAATCGGCTCTCCATAGCAGGGCTCTTCTCGCACAGATTCGTTATAGACAATATCCGACAGCCACGAGAGCTGCTTATTCGCAGTGGCTTGGCTTTCTAATGTGGCTTCAGGATCATCGTGCACTTCTGCATAGTTGGTGTTGATTGAAGTAGCCAGTGTCTGCAAGAAGGTAGACGCTCCCGGTGATTCCTTAAGCTGCCACTTCTTTGGTAGCAGCGGGCACAACGCGTAAACTTCACCCTCCACCATGGCAATCCATAATGTCATTGGCGCCCACCCGTGAACGCCCTCCTGGTCAGGAAAATCTCCGAAGCACGCCGACGCCACCTCGAGCTCAAAAGAATCGGGAGAGAAGCCTTTAGGAGCTCCGTACTTTGACGCGCTCAAATTCTCCTCATCATTGATAGCGTTTGCCAGCTTCTTGAGATCGATCGAGAGCGAAGGCTCATTGAAAGTTGACCGATCAGACCGATTTATCTCCCACAGACGCACTACACCTTCACGAGTGATGGTGACAAGACACCGCCCATGGTACCCGAGAGGGTGCCACAACAGGGACGCAATAGGCGATTCCTCTAGCACGTGCGCCGTCGGGCCTACTTGAAATGTCTTCGGTTTTAGCGGGGCTGCATCGTCGGATGATTCGAGGTGGGTTGAATCGGGGAGGAGCACAACATGTACCGTATGTGACGTTGCGACTGCCATATAATCGCCAGAGGGAGAAAGAGCGAGCTGTGAAATGGGGTAGTGGATGGGAAGTTTGAGGACCTGATATTTAATTTAGCAAGAGACCTCTGGTTAGCTGTAAATACTTACGCGGTAGGTGGATTTGCCCGCGAGACTCGCAAGATGCTGACTCCGCGAAGAACCCAAGTTCGCAATGCTCTCATGGTCTTCCTTGAGCTTGGTAAGATCTGCCCATCGAACCTCATTCCCTACTGCAACAAATACCTCTGTATTGTCGCGGGTAGCAATAGCCTTACTAGGCCGCTTCTGCTCATCCTGCATCGCCCTGGTGCCATTCGAAGTGCGTGCCGGGGTCTTCGGCATGAAAAGGTCGAAGCCCGGATTTGGCCTGGACAGCCATGCTGGTGTATGGCAGATGACCTTGGGCATGTTGGGTGTTCCTCACAGAAAGCAAGCCCCTCCTCAGCGTATAGCTCTTTCCACCAGTCGAGCAACGGGCTGCAACGATGACCTATGTTCTGTTGATGCTAGCTGGACCACCTGAGCGCCTGCGCAACCTGCTGTTGAGTCCTCTGGCGCGGAATTGGCGGAGAAATGGGTTAAATGGGCAGAATGGACGGTGTTGGAGCCAGTGGGTGAGTCTACAGCGCGGCAAATCTGTCAAATGGAAGCGATGGGATTGTTTGTTTCGAACAGCCTCTGGTCGAAAGTTTGGGGGAAGACGCGCCGCAACCTGGCAAAACCTCGGCGGAAATAGCTCCAAGCTTGCCTCGCTCCCAAACACTCCCCAGCACTCCCCCTTCCTTCACATCATAAATATCATCCTCGACACGCTTCCAGAGCAGCACAAAATGCCTCCAGTTCGATCCACCGTAGAGCGCATGGACAAGCCCAGCTCATACGCCTCCAGCAAGGTACGTGGATGACAGTGTCCAATCCCGACATCCTTAACCAGAGTATGCAGAAGCGCCGAAGGTATCGCGACGATGACGCTTCTCGGGTGAGCCCTGAAGTCGAGGACAAGCTAAAGGATGCAACCACCCTCTACGTCGGAAATCTGTCCTTCTATACCACCGAAGAGCAGATTCACGAACTTTTCTCAAAGTGCGCTTGCTCGAGTCTAACTGTCCTCCTCTCAATCCCGGTGCTAACTGTTCCCAAGATGCGGTGAGATAAAGCGCCTGGTCATGGGCCTCGACCGATTCCAAAAGACGCCGTGTGGCTTCTGCTTCGTCGAGTACTACAGCCACCAGGATGCGCTGGACTGCATGAAGTACATTGGAGGTACTAAGCTTGATGAGCGCGTCGTTCGCACAGATCTAGATGAGGGCTTTGTAGAGGGCAGGCAATATGGGTACATATGGACTTGCTCAAGGATGATTCAGAACAATGCTAATTGGGCCCAGGCGAGGCAAATCTGGTGGTCAAGTGCGTGATGAATATCGCCAGGAATACGACCCCGGCCGAGGTGGATTCGGCAGGGCTCTTAACGATGACTATGGAGAAAGGGATGACTACCGCTAGGTGTACTTCACGAGAAGTCGTGCGTTCATGGCATGGGCTGGGGCTGGCGTTCATTCATCATCTATTGCGGACTTCGTCTCCGCCACTTCGATACCCCTCGAGGCTCTAACACCATGTTCTAGTCTACATCTAACTAAGCAGTTACCCCTCCAACGCCTTTTGCAAATGGTGCATGTGACCGTCTGCAAACCCGTTACCGAGTGCGGTCTGCAACCTCGAATTGCTCCCTTCGCTGGACCGCCTTCAGGACCTCTTCCAACCACCACACGTGTATTCGCGGATCGTCGGTCAACTCAGGGTGGAAACTTGTCCCGAAGACATTACCTTGCCGTACCGCAATGATATCTTCAGCGCCAGGGTGGTCATGCTCTTGATTGTTTTGCAGCGCAGGCGAATGCGTCGACAGGGCAGCCATGATCTCCACCTCTGCTTGCAATTCCTCTTTTGCCAGGTCATCGGCGGGTTTTTGGGAAGGTGCCACAATCGTACCTTCTCTCGACGCCTCTTCAGTCTGTATGCCCGCCCGGTGCGGTAGAATCTTCTCAACGACTGGAGCCCGAATGAAGACACACCGGAAAGGCTGGTTGGCTCTTTTCCCTAGAGAGTCTCCTAGGAATGGAAGCGATAGATTTGTTTGGAAGCTTTCCACCTGTCTCCCAAAATGGTTCCTGTTCACCCTTACATCCAACCCTCCAATCAAATCCTGTCCGCCCTTCTTCGTCCTATTTGCAGACTCGGCTAGTAGAATTAGACCTGCGCATGTTCCCCAGGTAGGTTTGCGCAGGACCCTGTACACCATTAGCAACGAGTCACGCGACTCCTTCCATTCACTCACTTGACAAACTCCCTCAACGGCTCCAACATGCCCGACCTCGCTGCAACAAGGGACATAGTCGTGCTCTCACCCCCAGGCAGAATAAGTGCATCGCATAGCCTCAGCTCCTCCGGCGTCCTGATCTCTAAAAACCGCCATTTCGAGCCGTCGATATTCTTTTTCTCGAGCGATGCAGCCGCTTGGCGCAAGAGCTGAAGATGCTCACTGAACGCACCCTGCAGAGCTAAGACGCCAACTGTGACGTCGGGTTCGCTGACTGTCATTCCTTTAGAGCCGTTTGGCCAAATGCGGGCGCACCGATCAGGATCGTAAGACAATACGGCGTCGGAGTCCGATGGATGGTTGTCAAGAGTCAGACAGACATCGCACAGAGAAAGTTGTTATCGATAAGCCGTGCGAAATCGTTCATAAGGCGGGCTTTGTTCCGGCCAGCGTTTCCCCGCCGAGGGGAGCTAACCTCCACCCCAGCCGCTTCACCTTCCGTGAATATCCTGATACGCCCAAACGTGAGGTCCGAATCATGACGAGGGCTGAGAGGAAGCCGAAATACACGTGTTGGTTGCTGGATACAAGAAGTCTTTGGCCTGGTGATAAAATTTCACAAGCAGTAAAACTTCCCTACCCACTGCTTCCCACCATATTGATTGAGAAGGAAACTTACAAGGCCAATAGGCTTCAGAAGCGCTCCAACTAATCAGCCCCCAAGAGCGTGAGACATGCATCCGCAAATTCCACATCGCAGACGCCAAAATGAGTCTGGGCTCTGCCCTCCTCAAACGCCTATATATCCATAAAACGCTATCAATCCCCTGGTCCGATATCCGCTTTGGCCGCAAACGCGACCCCAAGCACGGGAAACCATGCGCACTACTACCCGACGGGAAACCTGCACCCATTGAATTCAACGTGTCGCACCAGGCCGGCCTTGTCGCATTGGTAGGCTGCAATACGCAGGATGTCGAGCTCGGCGTCGACATCGTGTGCGTTAATGAGCGCAATGATTACCGCCTTATTGACCAAGAAGGGTTCGGCGGCTGGGTCGATGTGTACGCTGAAATCTTCTCGCCTGAGGAAAGCTGGGATATGAAGTACAACACCGATCCCTTCAAACTCCTCGACGGTACCGAAGTCACAGCGGAGATGCTGGGACGGTATGATCGCTGCTGTGTGCGGAACGAGCAGCTCGTGGCCACCTTGCCCGGCTCAGGCGAGAAGCGCAAGTTTTCAAGCGACCTGTTGATTGATGCGAAACTCCGCCGTTTCTACACCTTCTGGTGTTACAAAGAGGCGTATATTAAGTTGGACGGGGAAGCGCTACTCGCGAAGTGGATTAAGGAGCTGGAGTTTAGGAATACGAGGGCACCGCGTCCAGGGACAGTACCGAGGTGTAGTACGCATGGGGTATGGGGGGAGGAGGTGAGGGATGTGGAGGTTTGGCTTAAGGGGGAGAGGCTGATGGATGTGAGGATGGAGATTAGAGGATTTGAAGAGGATTTTATGATTGCGGTGGCAGTGAAGCCCGAAACTGGGGTTCCAGAGGCGTTGACGGGGTTTGAGAGTTTGGATTTGGAGGGGGATGTTTTGGAGGTGGCGAGGGTGGGTTGATGTATGAGGGGTGACGATGTAGATGTATTGTCCTTAGTGGTATAGGAGACGGGGGGCTAGGTATTCCTATAATCCATAGTGAATTGTAGGCATGCAATCCTATATCTTCTTCTTTGCCATCTACTAATCAATACCATGCAGTATAACACGAGGCCTTCCGCAAACTCTATCCAAAATCTTTCTCATTCAGAACTCATCACTACTCCCTTCTACCCGGCCCCCCTTCCGCCCTCGATCCTTTACCTAAAGTTTCGCAACCCCCCACCTCTCAGCAAATCGATCCCGCCCACTGTCAGTGTTCCTCTCATACTCACTGCTATCCGCAATTAAACTCGCCACTTCCTCTCCCCACACACTACCCACCCATGCATATATCAAGTCAATACCCGCGGAAATTCCGGAAGATGTCCAAATATTGCCGTCAACTACCCAGCGAGCTTTCGACACCCAGTGGACGGCAGGGGATTGCTGTTTCACCTGTTTGAAGGGTGGGTGTTAGAATGATGGGACAGACGGACGTACGAAAAGGGAAAGGGGTGGGAGGCAAGAGGAAAGGAGAGAGAGGAAGAGGGCAGTATAAGAAAGAGAGAAGTATACCCAAGCAAAAGCCTTCTTATTCGACGTCGCCCTCTTCCCATCCAACAACCCCGTTCGCGCCAACACCGCACTCCCCGTACACACAGTAATTATCCACCTTAACCCTCCCAAACCCTTAACAAACCCAACCACGCTCCCCATAACCTCCTCATCCCTCGTCCCAAACCCACCAGGAATAATCGCAACGTCCAGATCCTTGGGTGGATTTGCAAAGGTGTGCGTCGGCACAATTGACTCTGCGAAATCTGATCCTGGGATCGTAGGCTCGACGTTATGCGCGGTAGACACGGGATCTAGGGTTTGGGCTAGGATGGAGAGACGGAGTGGATAGGTTTTAGACAAGATGTTTAGGACATCAAGGGGTCCCGCGACGTCGAGGAGCTGGAAGCCGGGGAAGAGGATAACGCCAATGTGTTTCGGGGGGTTGGGATGAGGCATTTTTAGAGCGGTGAACTGTATTTCGTGGGACCCGTGCAGGTATGGGCACGGGTAGAGGGATGTAGAGCTCTATGTAGGCAGTATTTCTCGATTTGGAATAGCGCTGGATAGAATGGTTGATGTAACGAGTTGAAGAAAGCTGAAAGGAGTTTCACCTATTAGCGGAGACCATCGAATATATAAACGGGGCAGATTAAATCCATTGAACCTTTTGCTTGCTAGATTTTGGGAAGGGTGCAAGTTGAAGAATGCCAATTTCTATCCTGCTATGTCTTCAAATTTTTCATCTCCAGTTGTTGCGATAGAATTTTTCATAACGTTCAATCCTGCACCTTTCCGAAACTAACGCTTGAGACGACTGTCAAGTTATACACGGTAGCCCAGCGGCACACACAGGAAACTAGAAATAAAACAGTTATATTACTAATAGCGGTGAAGGGAGGAAGCTAAGGCGTGCCCCGCAATTGGCTGGAAACGAGTCATGTGCTTTGGAGTGCTTATCCATCTGGGGCATTCTGAGCCTAAATGCAGGGCATAGGGCGTATATATGCAAGCACTCGGAGAAACTTCTGAAGCTGCTCCACGGCCGAGAAGCTGGATGAAATGGGAGATTGGGAGACTGGGATCGAAGGTGCGCTCTAGAGCTAATTGAATGGGTTGTTGGATGGTTAAGCACTGCTTCGAGGTTGTGAGGTTTACAATCTGGTTGGAGCTTCAATGGATATGGAAGAGATATCTACACTCTACTAGTCGCAGAAATCCCTTCTCGGTCTTGAACCTCAACTGTGGGCCACATCCTCGCCTTCGCAATTCTCTCCTTACTAATGACATAGCTCTTCGGCAGCTCCCCACCCTTGACCATCTGTTCCTGTCGCTGAATAACATCCTCCCCAGCCTCTTCCCCAAGCACCATATCCACCACCGCCTTTCCGCACAGGGTTCCGTTAGGCATCCCATGTCCTGTGTATCCCGCACAAAGCCACAGCCCCTCTTTATCCGGCACCTTGCCTACCCATGGATGATTGTCGCGGGAATAGCCCATAATGCCCGTCCATTGGGCAACTGCTTCCAGTTCCTTTAGGCCCTGGGTTTCTCCGGAGAGAGAAAGGACTTTGAGGAGAGCGCTGCGGAGATACGCGGCTGATCCTTCGTCGATCACGCTATCATCGGAGATGCCGACGGTAGGGAGGATGCCGGATGCGCGGCCGCCGCCGAACATGAGATGGCCGGCAGGGTTTGGGACGGAATGGTAGGGACGTTGGATAAGGTAGTCGTCATTATTATCAGGCTGGCTTAGAGCTCCAACCATGCCGTACGAATCAGGAAGAATAGTGGAGTTCTTGGGTGGAAGGAGAGCAGACATTTCGGCACGCACTGGAACGATTAGGTCGGCGAATTGGGGGATGAGAGCGGAGGTGTAGCCATTTGTTGCGAGGATGACGGTCTTTGCTTCGATTGTACCACGAGAGGTGTGGAGGGTGTGCTTGGAGTCTGACGAGGTAATTTGTGTCACAGGTGTCTTGGTTTGAAGGTTCAGCTTGCCGTCCTTGACGAGCTTTTCAAGAACGAAGGTTACTAGTTTGTACGGCCATAAGCTCCCGGCTCCTTGGGTGATAGTCGCTCCAACACAATCTGGGCTCACGCAGTGTTCCTTCAATGCCTCCTTGTCTTTGATTATTGTCACTCTCTGTCCGATATCCGGCGCGATCTTGTTGAGATATGTGACTTCTCGTTCCGCTTCCGCCATAAGCTTATCAGACCAAAAGGTGCGGCAACCGGAGACGCTGCGCCATTCACAGGGAACGTTGTGAGTTTCGATGTACGATCTCACGGCCGCAACGTTCTTGAGTTCGAAGTCCGCTACATCGGCGGCGCGGTCGAAGAGGAGTGGCTGGCAGTGGCCGCCGTTCTATCAAGCTTGTGAGCTTAGGATCCCATTATCTGTATGTTAAAAGAGCATGACGATTTTGTTTTCGAACAGAAGTCTGCATTCTCTTGATGGCATCCTGGAATGCAGCGCCGGTATGCATCTGTTCGTCAAAGAAAGCAGTAGCTTACCCTCCCAGTAGCCCCCCAACACGCCTCTCTCGCCTCCAGCATGACTACCCTCTTCCCCTTCGCCCTCTCGTCCTCAGCCAGAAACCTCGCCACAGAGCTCCCCGTAATCCCACTCCCTACAACGACAATATCGGCTTCGGTTGGCAGTTCATCCGTCGTCCGATGGCCTAGGAGGAATGCATTCGGTTCGCTATGCCAAAAGGAGCTGGTGGACGTGGGCGTCGGGAGTGCTGCGCGTTCATACTTCATGTTGGAGGAATGGATGATAGAGGATGGGCGTGAGTGGTGAGTGGCGGGGTCGAAGGTTGGAGGACTACCTGCGAAGCCTTGGAGGACTGGAGGCATGCATGCTGAGTGGGTCGATCCGGATGTCCCCCACTCCTAGAGGACACGGAGTGACATGAATGAAATCTAGACATTTCTCTCACTGCAAGAAAAATTGGAATTCATGCCGCCGGCGCAGAAGCAGAAACAGAGCTCTGGAGGATAGGGCATGGAGGTACACCCCCCGAGCGGTGAGGTAGCTAACTACCCTGAGCTGGCTTAGGTAAGGGGGCAGTGCAATTCTGAACCCGACTTGAGATGCGACAACCTCACCTCTCCAACTCTAGCCTTTGATCTACCGTGCGTCTGATCGGGTCGCTGATCTGGTGGTTTGACTGTCACTTCAACGTTACATGCTGCACGCGTTATCGTGTCTCAATACCCTTTTCATCTCAAAACTGCAACCAACCAAGGCAGTGGACGTCCCCAGGAACACATCGGAATCCGGCGTTAAACATAGTTTTGATATCGCAAATATGTGTATCTCTGTATCAAGCTAATATACATGATAGGTACAGGAAACAACAGGCCAAAAGGTTCTCAGAATACACAAGCCCTCCAAAAGAAACCAAAGGAACCCCATTCATCAGCCAGTCCTGTATCAAAGTGGGCCTATATTTCGAACCGGCTGCAATTTCTTGATGCATTCTGATCATTACCATCGATGTTATTAACATAAAGATTGTACGGACTTTTGCGACGCTTCGTCAAGAAGTAGCCGTGCCTCCCAGCAGCATTCTAGCCCGAGTACCCATGCAAGGCGTGTCGCAGACCACCATGCAATGCCCTAGTCTGTGGGTCATGATTTTCGTCGAAGATGAAGGATGTCCTTTGCCGTGTCTGTCACGGAGAAGTCGTTGAATAGCCAGGAATTGGAATGGCGTCCACGCCACATGTCGCTGCTGCTCGTGCTTCTCCTCGTCGGCCCTTGGAGACTCGGTCTAGAGGGCTTTGAGGTGGTGGAAGTTACTGAGCTTTGGCTCGCATGCGACACGTGTCGTGGTTGCTGCTGCCTCTGCGTTGTGTATGTTGGGCTCATAGGCTGGGCACTCGAAGTTGGAGGCATTTGCTCAGGCGGCAGCATGATCGGAGACTTGGATCGCTCTCGAGAGGAACGATTTCGGGATCGACTCCTTGAGCGGCCGCGAATCCGCGAGGCGATGGCCCCAAAGAACGACTCCTCGCCCGGCGAAACGGGGGAACGGCCATCTCGGGAAAATGTGGAAGTTGGTGACATCATGTCAGAGGCAGGAGACACAGTCCCTGACAACTGAGACTTTGCAGAGTCGTGGGTGGAGGTACGGATTGGTGGCGGGGGCTGGAAGTGCGGTTGCTGGCGGGATGGCATTGTGTGTTGGCTGTCTCTTGGCTGTCTCAACCCAAAGATGGACGACGAGAGGTGTAGATAGCGGGGTATGCACAGTGCAGACAAAGAAGACCCAAGGCTTAGAGGGAGTAGGATTGCAATTGAGTAACGGGCAATTCAGAGTTCAAATAGAACAGGAATGGAGGAATGAGCACGGGCTGGGGACAGATTTGCGGCTCAATCGCCATGTGCCTTCTCTTATGTATCGTGCACCATTTCACGATCCCACGCTGGAGGACAAGACTGAGTGACCCAGTCCCACAGCTTGGCGCATAGCCTGCCCGAAAGGGTGTCGGTGAGCACATCCTCCCCCCAGCCAATCAAGTGGTAAGAGTCCTGCGTCGGCCACGCAAAGCGCAGGCTAGACTGGCTGCCCGCAAAGACTTCACCGACTCAGGCTGCGGGTGTCCAGTTTGGAGCTGCAGGTGGCGGGGCCAAAGACTGCAACGACAGCGCATCCAGCCGAGTACCCAGACAACCACAACCCGACGGACTCCGACTGCTGAGATAAAGGGCTACACTCGCTTTTGCAAGGCCAATGAGAGTACGCCAATAGATGTGGTTGCCTTGGAACCAAGGCGCGGTGTCACCGGCTGGAGGAGAGACATCACGCCAACACCCGTTATTTGGGCATGTTGCCCACGTCTGTGCTCGTGCAGGAAATCGTCGCTAGCTGGTGATCGAGTGCGAAACAGGCTGTGCCGCGGGGGAATGCTTTTAGGATGCTGTTTCGAAACGTGCGGGGTTGGTGTCGTGCCAATTGAATGAAGACAGATGGAGATAAATAATCGATTGCTGTCCTTTTCTTCAATTTGAGATGTGTTGTTCGAGAGTCTGAGTAAGAGTCATCCAGACGACCAGGGTTGGTCGCAGGCTTGCCTGCTCGTCTTAAGACTGTTTCGGTAAGGAGTCGCAGAAGCAAAATATAGCCCGCGGGGTTCATGACGTGGTTTGGAAAGTTATCAGGGGCAAAAAAGATAGATCCCCAAAAAGGAAGTTGCATTGTCCGGGAGTCGAACCCGAGCCATTTGCTCGCCCTAGCTAGGCTAGATGGAAGGCAAATATCCTACCTGAAAGGAGATTAGAATGAAGAACGTCGAATGAGAACTTGATAGTACGAACCGCTGGACCAACAATGCTAGTAGCTGATTGATGCAGGATTTTCAATTTATTTAAATAATATAGTCAGTAATGACAGACTTTCCAATTCATACTAAAAACAGTCGTGTAAACTTCCCCGCTCTACTACCCCGCCCAAGGACCACCCATGGCTTTCCAACGCTTACAAGGCGCTAAAAGTCGCGTTCCGGAAGAACGCACCGCCTCGACAATTGCAGTCCTCTATTACGGCAAATCCCCGGTTCTAGCTTGGAGGAATGAAGGAATCTCGTCAGCCAGGAACCCGGAATCGTCCTGGAGGACTTCGAGATGTCTGGTGATACTTACAAATATTCCTCCCATCTTGAGTCACCATTAAAACTATTCTTTGAATCGAGTCTCAGGAGTGTCCTCCTTGCCTTCATGACGTTTTGCTTTAAGTAAATCAATTACTGGCACATACTGTTACTCGCATTCCCGTGCCCCTCATCGGGATACTTGATGCTCTTCAAGAATCAGCCCTGCCCCACTGTTATGCTGTATGGACAGACTACTACTCCAAACTTTCTAACTCAAAATTAAGATACGTATATCTTCATCTGGTGCTTCCTTTCGTTAGATCGTAGCTCCCCTTTGACTCTCTGCTTCCAATGGATTCTCCGGTTACTCTTTCACCAAACTTGAGGCCGAAAATCTAGCCCGGTGCGCTCTCGGATCCACTATACTACCACGACACATTGCGATAGGTCTCAGTGATTTGGTAGAAAGTTAGGAGGATGCAACTTGCTTAACACTTAGTCAGCCGAATGCACCACGAAGCTTGCACCTCAGCTCTTCTATCTTTCTACAAGTCTCATGATATCTAATATTCCTCAAGCTCTTGTATCTCTCCAGCAGCTAGCGGTATCAGCCCTCGCTCCTCCAGCTTTCGGGTTCCCATCCTCCCCAAAATCTTTGCCTCTTGAGTTTTTTTTTTAGAATTTATTCCAGTCTTGCTTGGTTCTTGGTTGATCATTTCCTAACTTAAGACTTTCTTTCCTCATACAGAACGGCATAATGCATACCTTTGTTGTGGAGTCTGATAGCACAGAAGACCAAGATTATTGCGTCAATGAAGGCCCGGTTCATAGTTCATTCAATAAACTTACCGGCCGGGCTTGAGGCTCAGGTCGTCGGCTTCACCAATGGAGTGTTCAAGTAAACGGAACAGGTGTGGCGTGTCAAGCATGATATATAAATCTCAATCATTCCCCGAGCAGTCACGAAGGTTCGTCCCAATCAAACTCCTTATCTGTGCCCTGTAATAGTAGCAAAATAAGAAGGTATGGACACCGCCTAAAGCCCATTGGTCCAGATTTGAATATGAATAGGCTGCAATAGCCTCGACAATACTTTCATACACACTCGCATTCAGCTGCTTCGCATACTCTGAGCAGATTGGAATCTACGTGAGGGTAGTAAGTGCCGTTGTATAGCAACACCTCGACCCCACGCAATGCAGAGACAATAGCACCGCCAATCAAAGCACTCTCTCCATCCTTAAAGGACGTCTTCGGTGCTGGCTCGCTCGGACACCTGGCCATCTCCAATACTCTCCCTCTCTTTCAAGATAGGGCCCTGGGTGAGCAAAACAGCTCGACTAATAAGAGTACTGTGCAAAACTTGGTGGATTCTTATGAACTGACTGAGTGCGATCGCGACAGCATCGGTGCCGCACCGCGCTAGGAAAGGCAAGATAAATGCAAACAAAGGTAAAAAGACAGTCAAACTGATCCCTATACCTTTGAGTCCATTGATAATATCGTCCAAGGGGGCCCGAATAATCGCAATACCCCGTTTAGAAGCCAAGACACCGATCAGTTTTTGCGGAAGCTTGAAGGCTCCGTGAGAGTGTGATCTTGTTGAGAGCGTCGATGACAAGCTGCGCCGTTTTGATGACCTTTGCTGAGCAGCCACCTTCTGGATAGGCAGCGGCTATGGAATTAGCTGGGGGCGGGGGCTCCGGTCGAAGTTCCTATTGGCGCCGGATAGGGGAAGTCTACGTAACTTCTCAGACTCGATCCCAAACAACATATGGAAATAGCTGTTCGTCTTACTCGTTTGCTTCTCTCCAACATAACAATACTCTTGATATCTAGAAACTCGGCCTCGGCTTTTCCTTCATCGCCTCCTATCTCGCCTCTTAGACGTCTGAGGATATAACGCGCCTCTTCATCGCGGCCTGCCTTGACGAGCCAACGAGGAGACTCGGGGAAGAACAACACTGCGCCAAGAATAGCAAGGAGTGGGATGATTTGGAAGGCGATGGGGAAGCGCCATCGAAACGCAGAGCGCCCACCATCGATGTAGGAGAGACCAAATTCGAGCCAGTAGACTCTAACAACACCGAAGGTGCTGAGTGTGAATTCTATGGCGATGAACTGGTCACAGGATGTGTACTCCCGTTCGACATGTGCTTTATTTCCGGGTATCATGGAGATGCTCACTCACGCTGGAACAATTGCGTTCAATATGCCCATTCCAATTCTATTTACGGCGCCAGCTACAATATGTTTTCGCACAACGCCTTCAATAAGTAGCAATAAACCGAGAAGGAACTTACTATAGACCATCAACTTATGATTCTGAGCACTAGCCTTTAAACTTGCTCCCAGAGTTGCCCATATGGCCCCGAGCACAATCGTCTTGATTCTCCCTACTTTACCCCCACCTAACCTCTTAGTAAACGCCTAAACAGCATTCCAAGGTAATAAACGCCCACAATCCCCCTCTGGAGTAAACTGTCTGTAGTGACGGGGTCGTTGGTAGCCGGACCGACGTACCCAAATCCCATCTGGTCGATGTAGTTTTTGGCGTTGTTGACACCACCCATCATGCCTTGGTCGTAGCCAAAAATATATATATAGAGAGAGAGAGCGCTGCGAAGAAACTGAGAGCAAGCAGGAAGGAGTACTATTGGAGACAGTGTGTGACATTCCATTTTCTTCCTAGTTTGGAGGTGCCCATTGGGGATGGATGATTGGGATATTCAATGTTAAGTGAAGGCGGATTCCTTGGGTGTGCCAACAAGGGAGAACACAAATACCATTTTGTATGCTCTGTAACCATCCACTAGATCAACGATATGATCTATTGCGATGGCCATCCTGGTGTGTAAATGCTTGCGATCGTTTGTTCATGGTAACTTGACGCCAACATAGGCGACGACTCCACGAAAAGTGTTTTCATGTGGAGAATAACGGCGCCTAGCGCGGAGCAAGTGTCCCTGTGAACTCTAAACAGCAAGGACTCGCCCTCTAAACGGGCAGAATAGTCGAATCCGGGGAATCCGGGGAATCTGGGGATCAGAGGTATATGGGTCCCAATTGGGAAGGTTTTCCGAATTCTATCCCATGAAATGGTTAACATCACGGAGACTCGACCGACTTCTGCGATGGGTCGGTGCTGGAACTTCGAGTGTGTCCCGCCGTGCTGCTGGTCTAGGGGAGGCTGCTGTTTCAATGCGTTCGATATCCAGACTGGACGGGGCGTTACTGTGGAAGCTACTCGCTCTGGATCTCACTCCTCGAAGCTCAGGCGTCACATTTCCATCTGCATCTCGAGGAGGGTTATAAGACTGCCTAATCTGAGCTAGCTGGGGATTTTTCCACTGCTCTCCAGGAGTTTCTGGATAGTTTCGCGCTTCGTTGCGCTTAAACTCGCCCACGTCGTCGTGCGCTGCGGTGCTCAATTTGCTCCCGATGGCGGTTAACGTTCGAGAAATTTTGCGTCGGGTGTTCCCTACCTCGGTCAGAGGTCGATTGCTAGTTGTGGGTACCAGTTCAGATATTAAGCTGGGACTTCGAGCGCCCTGCTCCATGGGAGATCTTGTCTTGGATTCGTCCTCATTCACAACCTCAACATTTGTTGTCAGCAAGGACATAGCCGAACCAGCAACCGCTAATACTGTGCCAGCAATGGGAGCCCATTGGCCTACGACTATCAGCGAATTGGAAACACTACGAGTAAGGGCAAACTCTTACCGATGCTAGCGATGGGTTCAGTCTGAAACCTGACCTGTTTACTAAAGAAATTGTTCTCGCCTATTGCGAGAATAGCAAGTACTGCGCCACTGAATAAAGGTATCTCCACGACGCCCAGCAGCATCCTGATCGTGCTGTTGACCCCCTTCATCTTCCCGATAGTGGCACCGTTCGTGCCCTCAATCGGCTCGTCAATTCGCTCATCTTCACCATCGTCGCGATGGAGTTTCCTCCAGTTCATCTCGAGGATCTTATTAAACATGAAAGCCAGTGAGAGAATCGCGGGGATACAGCATGCAGCTGCGAGAAGCATGGCGGTGTTGAAAGTGAGCTTGTCTGGCGCGGGGATCACGTAAATGTTGTTTGCCGAACCATCTCGCATGGGAGAGCGCGGACCGTGCTCAACAGAACAATTGAGGCCACAGGTGGTCTGGTCGTAGGAAAAGTTCTTACGAGAGAGCGGGTTGCCTTGTTCGTCATGGCAATCGGACGGATTAATACGGTAGAATTCGACAGTTAGGCTTAGTAGACCTTGAACAGCTGTATCAGGAACTTTTGTTGGAAAATATTATTAAGATGGCTACTTACCAGCAAGAACAAGGCCGGTCCACAAGAAGATGGTATTACGGCCCGGATCGAAGAAGTAGGTCCGAGATAGCCGGACCGTCAGTGGAGCGGCCAAGATGCCAATCGAGCACAGTTGAAATGCTCCGAAGACATCCATGTCTACAGCACCTAGGGTATAGAACTATTAGTTGCAAGAATGCAGCCTCTAAATGAAGTACTGACCATTAACGTGCAGTGTTGCGAGCACGATACCATGGATGGCAGCCACAGCAGGAAAAAGCAACGCAGCCGCCAAGCACGCGTTCCTGAGCCATACTGCTTTTCGAGCAAAAACACAGGCTGCTACAAGAACATAATATCTGTAGAGGAAAGAAATGATATGTCAGTGAGTTTAGTACAAACTATTTGCGAAATCTGCATACAAAAATCTTGTGCCTGGCCCATATTGACCAGATACCGGCCAGGCGCAGACAACTTCCAAAGGGTCACTAGTGGCGTTCGCAGACTGATTTGATGCTGAGAAAGTGCTTCGATCAACGAGAGTCTGTAAGAGCGAGGCTGAATTGAGAGCTGGCATTACCTCTCGTCAGCGATGGATGGCTCTGGGACAGAATAAAGTAGGTGGGGAAAGATGTCGCCGACGCTTGTTGATAGGTCTTGCAAGGGGTTTATGGGCAAGAGTCGTATTGCTCTTCGCTCTTCAGTACCGAGAAGAGAGCGAGGCATTTCGGTTGAGTGAGGTGTGGTCTGCAGGATGGTTTGCTTATTAGCTCCGCCTCGCAATTGCACGCCTCACTGTACAAAGTTGGGGTGTGCTCTGAATGAGGTTGACCGGTTGCCGCGTCACGTGGGATTACATAGCAGGGCGAGCGAATGCTCAGCCTCGATCTTGCTCACCGGTTCATCTTGGCGGCAAACTCAGCCACGGGGAAGAGCCGCCCATCATTAGACCCAGCAAGCCCATCAACGTCGTCAGAGTCCGAGTTTCCTGGTCATTCCTTTTAATCAGTTCTGCTCTCGCAGTTGCAGAACATACCTCGAAAGGTGCCGTGCTTGACTCCGACGACTGCGGGTGGTGGAGCTTCACAATGTAAGCTTCGCATGGCGTTTGCCTTCTGCGCAATGGCTGACCTGACACAACCAAAGGGTTGAAGAAACGGCAATAGATCTTGATACCAACCATATCAAACAGTGGCGATCAATTGTCACACTCGTCGTTTTCGTTATCACCAATGTCATTGTGCTTTTCCCTTTCCACATTCCCATCTACATCCCCCGATCAGTTGCAGATGCTTTCCTGAATGCCCTGAGCACCTGGCGAATAATATCGCCAAGAAACACCGGGGGTCGACATGGATCTGAAGATGATAATGGCAAGTTTAAGCCATTTGTACGGCTCAAATTCCCCCTGAACTTTGTTACGGCCCCCTTGATTGGGGATCTCTTCTTGCTCGCCATCCTGGCTATTGGCCGAAAAGAAGTACACGATGGTACAATTGGCTCGAACCACATCTCGCCGATCGATATCATGGCCTTCTTCATGTCGTTAGCATATATTGCCATCTCCATCGACGCTTCCGGCCTCATCAGGTACCTGGCCTTCAAAGTGCTTCAATGGGGCGGCGACGTTGGGCACAGGTTGTTCTTCTACCTATATGCCTTCTTCTTCGCCCTGACTGCTTTCATCGGAAACGACCCCGTCATCCTTTCAGGTACGGCATTCCTAGCCTACATGACCCGGGTTTCGAGCAACATTGTCCACCCGCGGGCATGGATCCATGCGCAATTCGCTGTAGCAAACATCGGCTCAGCCATCCTCGTTTCGTCCAACCCTACCAACCTTGTCCTGGCCGGTGCTTTCAACATCAAGTTCATCAACTACACCGCGAATATCATTGTCCCTGTCGTTGTCACAGCCATTGTTCTATTCCCTTTCCTGCTATATATCGTCTTCGCAAACGAATCCCTGATCCCATATTCCATTAAGATGCACGAGCTTCCACAGGAAGTCCGAGACCGAAAGCCCGTGAACCCCAATATCCCACACGCGCGGGGCAAAGATGAGGAACAGGAGATCAATGCCGCGAACGATGAACCAGGCCAACTCCTCTCCCTTGAAGAAATCATGAATCCATTCCTGGACAAAGGAGGCGCGGCATTCGGCGGCGTCGTCATGGCCGTCACGCTCATCACCTTGTTATCTCTCAACGCTGCAACCCAGAGCACCTACCCGCGTCCCGTCTACTGGGTCACGTTGCCGGGCGCGTTCGTCATGTTCTGCTGGGACGTGTGTTTCGGGTGGGTCCATCGACACGAGACGCGC
This sequence comes from Lindgomyces ingoldianus, assembly GCF_010093535.1. NCBI lineage: Eukaryota > Fungi > Ascomycota > Dothideomycetes > Pleosporales > Lindgomycetaceae > Lindgomyces > Lindgomyces ingoldianus. The sequence goes on along the minus strand of NW_022985182.1, from coordinate 578,950 downwards.
GATATCTCTCGTAAGGGTCGCCGGGAATTCGAAACTGCGCGAGCTGAGAGAGCGGCTCGAGGGCAAGGCGGGCAGGACGCTATTCTCATGTACGAACCCGTTCTACCCGCTCTGGCGCAAACATATTCGCCAGAAGTGCAGCCGCATGCCGAGAGCCGCGCAGGCAGCAGTAAGAGCAAAATGGCAAACGCCGACGACGAGAGGCAGGAGTTGACGCCCACAGTCTCGAATAATCCTCCACAAGGGTTGTTAATCACGATACCAAACGGCGAGGTAGACGAGAAGAAACCTGAGATGAACCTGAACTTCAGTAACCAGGGATCTGTATTACAGGAACGGCCGCCTTCCCAGACGCCGGAGCCACAAACACTTGTCTCGCTGATCACGGAATTGTGGCGGTGGTTGCAGGAGACATTTCCAACCTCGACGACCGTGGCTGCCCATTTGCCATACGCACTTGTACCTTTTGCGTTCTCTATGTTTGTGCTCGTGCAGGCTTTGGTGACTAAGGGCTGGGTACCTGTGTTTGCATATGGATGGGATCATTGGGTAAATAAGACAGGGACTGTTGGTGCTATTGGAGGCATGGGCTTCCTGTCTGTGATACTCTGTAACGTGAGTCTTCGTCTCCATCTCCAATTTCAAAACCCCCACCCCATTTCTCTTTAACCCACGCATATAAAACAACAAGCTAATGTCCACTCCCAGTTCGCTGGCACAAACATTGGTACAACCATCCTCCTCTGCCGCGTAATTCAAGCCTGGCAACAAATTCATACCAAAAACGGCACCACCATTACGGACCGCACCTTCTGGGCCACCGTTTACAGCATGGCACTAGGCGTCAACTACGGTGCTTTCAGCGCTGCCTTTTCCGCATCGCTAGCCGGGCTTCTATGGCGGGATATCCTTGCCAGAAAACACATCCGCGTGCATAGACTGGATTTTGCGAGGGTGAATCTGCCGATTATTGCGATTGCGATGACGGTAGGTTGTGTCGTTCTCGTAGGCCAGATTTACATCATTAGGAGCGACGATCCATACTATGCGAGGAGATGAGCACGGATTATATCACCTGGTCGCAGACGTAGACGAGCATAGTTACCCACGCTGGGCTCGCCCACCAACCATGGTCCAGCAGTGACTCGCATCTAGCATCGAATTTTGGAAGCGACGAGGTCCGAAAATCCATTTCAAGTGCTATTAGCATTTAGAACGATTTTCTGACGTCATTTGACCCGTCCGTATGACGGGGAATGTTTTTTCATGTCTCGGAAGACAAACAGGGGGTCGGGAACCTAGGTAGTAACCCCTTGCAGAATTTTCGTCAGAACCATGGAGTGTCCCTGTCCAAGCTAATTCTGAGCTGCCGGGAGTCCTCCACCTGAAAACGGCGTACAGGGGGCTACATAGACGAGGATTGGACGGCAAGGGAGGAGGCAGCTGGGGGGACGGGTTTGATTGCCTCAGACAGCCTTACAGTGCGTTGATCTCCGATCCGCAATTACACTTCCATAATCACACCTGATTGTATATAAAAAGCAGGGCCAAGTAGGTTATAGCGACCAGCTTGTCTGTTAGTCATCTGGACTAGATCTTTGGGTATTGTGAATGTCAAACAAGTCCGTAGCTCAGCATCATAACATAAACTATGTAACGTACATTGCATTATTCATACTACCAACGCTCCCCTTCCCCATCCTAACCGGCCCTAAAAGCAGACAGAAGCAGAAGCAGAAACCAGCTGAACGACCAACTATCATGGATATAGGGGAATCAAGCAAAAATAGACCGCCAGGACCAAGTGCAAGAGCAAGAGTGCTCGCCACAGAAGAAAGGAAATAGACCTTAGGGATGAAGTGGGGGAGCTGGCTAGTTGTACATCTACAGTAACAGAACAGAGCAGACAGATACAATTATTCCACGTGCTCAAGGAGAGAAGAGAAGGGTATTCGACTGGCGAACTGAATCCAGGGGTGTGAAAAAAAGGGGTCGGGAGGTTCTGCAAATTTGGGTTCATGTTCGTTTTTAGTGAGGGATTCGTGAGAAGGCTCTGATATGATATCCAGCCTAGTGGGAGGTGAGCGTGCAAGCTCAGGAGCCACCCTATCATCTTCCTGCCCATTATTGATGCAGGTGTTGTGTCGTCTTGCAATTCCTCCACCCTTCATCCATCTTCTCTCGTTCACCTACAACTCATCCTTGACTCTTTGCGTCGCCGCTGTCACCACGCTCGACATGCTGTTCGCACCTTCTTCCACACTCTTCGCTGCACCTGCATACATTTCACTGATGCGGGAATTCGCTGCCTCAACTGCAGCCGCTACCCTACTCCTCGCGCTCTCTACAGCCCCTTGCTCAGGCCTATAGATAGCCTCACTAACAGCATTTGCCACATCCGCCACTTTTTCGCTCGCAACAGATGAAATAGAGCTATACACGCTCTCAGCGCCACTAGTAACTGACACCACATATCCGCTCGGCGTAGGCGTGCCAAAGACAGCCTCATTGATCGCCGCTTGCGCACTCGCTGCAATAGCGGCGAAGCTATTCTGGGCCTCTTGGGTTCCAAAAATAGCTTCACTGGCTTTAGATTGCAAGGATGCGTACGCGGACGCAGCGGATTCACTGGCTTCTTCGATTCTGCCTTTTGGCGTGCCATACAGGGCGATAGACGCGCTTTCGACGGCCATGCTGATCTGCTCGTTGACCTGGCTCAGGATGTTTTCGACAACGGGGGGAGGGGTGAATGCGGGGCTAACGACGGAGGAAGCCGAAGAATACGCATCTGCTGCGTAAGATGTTGCAGCTTCGTAGTTTTCACTAGCGTAGGAGTTCATTGAAGATACGGCGGCTGGGAATCCGATGTAATAGGCAGAGGAGAACCTGAGCATCACGCTCTCTGTGAAATCAGGCTCTTTTCCGACAACAAGCTCGGAGATGAGGGCTTGGACGGCGGCGTACTGTTCTCCGGCTTGGGTGGTAGCCTGAGCACCATATGCACCGGCTTGAGAGTAAATCGATTCAGCCCATGGTGTAGGTGCGCCGTATATTTGTGTGCTGGCTTTCGCGATGAGAGCTTCCCAGTTTTGACTTGCTTCCGAGGCGACGGACCCAGTCAAGGGAGTCTCAGTGCCGATGACACCAGAGCTGACGCGTGAAGCAGCAGATTCAGCCGCCTCACTGACTTGGGAAGCAACGGATTGCGCAGATCCAGAGATCTCCGACGCAATTGATGACGCCGACTCTGAGACTACAGAAGCAATAGACTCAATAGTCCCTTGTTGGGGTCCGTACGCAGCAGTTGAAGCAGCGTTAAGGAATTCTGAGTACTGCGCATGAGCGAGACCGAGAGCTTCGTAGTATTGCCGACGTGCGCCTCCAAGCGCGGGTGTTGTTTGGAGGGAAAGCTGGGCGGATGCGGCACTAATGCCCTCAGACAGCTTTGACGACGCAATCGAGGAGACAGATTCGAAGTATCCCTGAGTGGGACCGGCAGCATAGCTTTTGATTGAATCGGTGTACTGCAAAGCGACCTGCAATCTCTCGCTAGCAGCAGCAATGGAATCAGAATAGGCCTTTTCAATCATCGACAGCATAGTCTCATGGGCGGGTTTTAGTTTTCCTGAGAAGAGCTCTGAAAGCTGTGATTTGGCGTCGGAATACTGCTCGTTCGCCAAACTAATGGCATCATTGTATCGAGAACTGGCCTGGATCTGGACAGTCTTGATTATGGCAGTTGGAGTGGGGGTGCCATATATAGCGTACGATGCTCTATGCAAAAGATTAGATATGGTTGGAACTTAAATAGTTGAACTTACGCAGTTACTGCCTGAGCAAACTTCTCGGAAGCAACGCTCGTCATACTTTCGATTGGCTGCTGCTCGGTGCCGTACAGAACGCTCGACGCGGCAGCCATAGCCCGCTCATACTGCTCACTAGCCAGCGAAGTGATCGACTCCACCGATCCTTGGGTCTTCGACGGGCCCAGAAGTGCTTCACTGACAGCCCTGCTGAGGTCGGCGGCACGATCACCGGCTTCAGCGACCATGCTTTGAACTTTCTCCGAATATGTTCCCGCCTCATCATCCTCAATGACGTCATCTAACACGATTTCTTTAGCTTCGGCCATCACCTGAGCCATCGCTCCTCCCAGCACCCTCTTGGGCTCGTCAATTACGGAAGAAATAGTTTCCTTAGCTTCTTTCGTAACATCCTCAACCTTCTCCCCTACTTCAGGCGCCACGCTCTCTGCTGTGGTTTTGGAGCTAAGGATGGCTTCGGATACCTTGGAGGAAGCATCGGCAACTTTGTCTTTGACAACGGAAGCTCGGCTTTCGGTGGCTGGCTGCTCTGAGCCTACAATGGACTCAGATACCTTAGAGGCAGCTGACTCCACACTATCGACAACATCTTTGGCGACCTTGAAAGCCCTGGCAGGGACTTTCTTGTTCGTGAAGTCGTCTGTCGCATCGTTGGCCCAGATCTTCCATTTCGCGACCTCCTTCAGTCGAACCAATTCGCTGACCATCTTCGCCGAGATGGCCATGGCATCGTCTTCAAGCTTCTTAGACTCTTCGTGCGCAACCCTAAGACCTTCGTGTCGTGAGCCGACGGCTTCGACTTCTTCTTCCCACTCTGTAAGCGTATTTCTTAGCTTATGGTAATTCTGCCAATCATTATAAGTCACACCGTCGGTCCAAGCCCACCGCATTCCTACCTCCTGAAGGCCTAAGCCGTGAATACGATCAAGGACAGCGAGAGTGTTCTCGACCGCGGCCTTCACAAGGTTATCTGTCTCTTCATCATAGGAAGCCTTCCAGGTTCGAACCGCCTGGGCCTTTTCTTTGACCTGAAGTCCGAGCTCACGGGTCTTCCCGATACACTTTTCATAGACGGACTCCAGCTGTTCCTCGGTAGCATCTTCAGGAAGATTCTCCACAGCCTGCTTAATGAACTTCCTAAACTTCTCGATGGTTGATTTCGACGTCTCCTCAAGCTGGACGACCAGAGCCGCTCCGTGTCCCTTGACACCATTTTCGACTTGGCGCTTGGTAAGTTCGGCAACTCGCTGCTCCAGATCCTCTGCACCTTTATCAGCTGCCTCCGCAAACTTGGACTGCCATTGCCTCAGATCGTTGTTAAGCTTCTCTCGCAGCTCTTCACCTGTAAGTTGGGGTTCAGTGGACCCTGCCGGCGCCGTCCCCGTCGCTGTCGTGACCTCGGCGGTTGAGGTATCGGAGGACCAAAGAAGATCCATCATCTCGCGAGCCGAGTCGGCATCAATGTCAGACGGTATCGCTACCGTGGGCATCATCTTTGTGGTTCCTGACGCATTGGTTCTATTCCATGTTAGTGGGCGAATGTGCTATCTGGACTTCTGCGCTTACGGATCCGACTCGACGGCGCTGTCGAAAATGGACTCAATCTTCTGCCCGTCTCGGTACCTTCCAAGCCTTTCTCGGATCCGAACTAGCTGAGGCTCAACATTGTCTCCATAGAGCACTCGGAGTTGAGGCCACAGAGTTCGAGTAAGAAAGGTCCAGCTAATTTCTCTGGCAGAGCGGACGTAGGGAAAGATTATGTGGGAGACAATGTGGTGGCCATGGCGGTAACTTTGCTGTGCATAAGGCAAGGCGGCTTCGTATGCCGGGAGTACGGAGAGATGATATATCTCCAACATGCTCTCTTTTGTCTGCTCATAGTAGGGTGCGACGTAGTCGGAGGCCTGCTTGACGTGTGGCGCCAAGTGTGCATCGTATTGAGCCGTTACTTGCTTCTGAGCATTCTGCAACTGAGGGCGAAGGGTGCTATCCCACTCCGCTTCCAGATACTTTTGGGCTTGGTCTACTCGATGGGCGCCATAGACCGCGTACTTATCCTTGGCAAAGGTCGCTACGGGAGTGTACACCTGAGCGTCGAGACGGTCGACGTACGGTTGGACCTTCTCGATTTGGGGGGCTATGTAGGTGTGATAGTATGGATCCAAGTATGGCGCCGCGTATGATCGGGCGTGGAGATAGGGCTTGCAAATCTGCGGCGAAGTCTCCGAAATGGAGGAGAGAGAGGAGGGGCAGCGGAAGAAGACGGTGATGAGGATATACCACGACAATAGTCTAGCGACGAGGTTAGCATGGGATATTTGTTGTGATTGTTGTAATTTTAGTGATCTTGGTGATTTTGGTGGGTTTGATGATTAAGCTTCCATATAAGCCTCCACGCTCCCTCTGCAGTTAGCATAGCTAGAGACTTTTCATCTCTATCACATGCCAAACCGAACGAGGGGGGACCCCAGCATTTCCTGGGTGGGAGACAAGCGTACCTTCCAAAGACGTTTGTGAAGCCTTTCATGACGCCCTTCCTCTGCCGCGCCTGCGTCGGCGATCGTGCAAGTGGTGCAGAGATGCTCGACTTGCTTGCGTGGCCGTTCGGATGGCCGTTCGCAGCAGATTTCTTGGGCTTCTTCGCCCTCCCATTGCTTTGGGCAGCCATTGCTGCAGCACCCCGAGCGGGTCTTCGCAGGCAGTCTATATGGCAAAAAAAAGAGATGATGAGTTGTTTGTTCGCGTGTTGATCAGTCTAGTTCGGCGGTGAAGACGGGGGGTGACGGGCGTCTGCATGGCATCAGTCGATGAATCAGCACCGGAAGGAATCGCTGGTGGATTCTGGGAGGACTTACGAGAGTGGATCCGCTCGTCGTCTGGTGCAGAAAAGGCGCAAGAGAGCGTACTGATGATGGTGTTGATGGAAACCAGATTGCCAGGGCACACACCCCAACCGAGCTTCACAGGGATGATGTAATGGCGGCCTGCAGCTCTGCCCTAGCGTGGCTGGTTGACGCGATTGGTTCGTGAGGGTACAAATAGCGAGACGATGCAGGTCGAGGAACCGCGATGGGGGGGGAGAGGGGGTGGGCATTCACTGGGCACTTATGGATGAAAGGCCAGAGGAGCCTTGCAGCACCTGAGGCAGATGAGACAGCGCGAACCTCTCCGTGCTGCGAAGTAGTGCTTCAGGTCTGCATGCAGAGATGCCCATGGCCCAAAAACATTCTTGCATACTACTTGGTGTGGGTAATTTGTCGAGAAGGCAATTCTTTCTCCCATCAACGCTCAACGAAGAGAAGGTTAATACCCTGTGGCCCAGATATTTCTGACTTTCGTCATGTTCAGTGGCTGCGATCCCATGCAGTGCTTGGGACATCAAAGCGTTTGCCAAAACGGCCTTCCTTGTGGCGCGCCACTCCCAGCCCTGCACGGCCCATTTCCACTCCCCCCCCCCCCATCGTCACCTCCCGACCCGAGTTCGGCTCTAACTGGGCTTCACTCAACCACATCCACCGCTCTTTCCTACTCTTCACTGCTCCGGCTCTTCGTTCGTCCGCCCTACAGACCCCTCATACCTCAAAGTCACCCTCCGCCCCGTCGCTTCTCTCCTTCAGTTCGAACTATTGGACCCTGCCCGTAAATACCAGTCCCCAACTTTGTGCTCCCACGACTTGCTCCCACGACTGGGCTTCCGATGCCTTCCTCACCTCCACGCTCCCTTTCGCGTCTCCGATGAGTCCTTGAATCACGTCGCGGCGGCTTCCCCCGCGATCACTCAATTATATAATCTCTCCTCCTACATCCTCTCCTCCTCCCCCTCCTCCTCAACCCTCTTGTCCCACCAATCCCCCGAGAACCACAGCCATGTCCACCCCGGGTCCATCCTCCGCAAGTGAGCCAGATGTCATGAACGATCCCGAATACGCCACAAACACGTCCAAAGGCTCCGGCGACGATGGCGATACATGTCGCATATGCAGGGGCGAGGGTACCACAGATGAACCACTCTTCTATCCCTGTAAATGCAGCGGGAGCATCAAGTTCGTCCACCAGGAGTGCTTGATGGAGTGGCTGTCGCACTCGCAGAAAAAGTACTGTGAACTGTGCAAGACGCCTTTCCGATTCACCAAGCTGTACCACCCCACCATGCCGAATCGAATCCCGACCTCCGTCTTCCTCCGCCGCGCCGCCATACACGTCCTGAGGATGCTCATAACGTGGTTTCGTGCCGTGCTGGTGGCCTCTGTCTGGCTGGTTTTGCTTCCATATTGCATGCGTGTAGTTTGGCGGAGTCTATTCTGGGTCGGCGACGGAGGCTGGACTCGGGACCTCTACCCTGCCACGGCCGAGAAGGATCCCCAGGCTTCGCCGTCACAACCTTGGGATCTGGAGACGGAGCGCTCTGCTATCGAATCTGCCAAAGCCGCCAATATGTCCGTGTCTCTTCCACTCCCCAGTCTGCTCATGCCCTTCTCTCCCACCCTGAACATGAGCTCTGGCGAACCCACCGTCTGGACGTTAATAAAACACTTCTTCTTTGGCGCTGCCTATTCCATTCCTGATTTCAAAGTTCCTTCTGCTACGAACAGTACTGACCTTAACACTACCGCCGATGCCCTCGCACCGCGGAATCCTTCTCTGCTCTCCGACATTTCTTTCTTCAATTGGTTTCCCTCACAGGCTGCGAACGGGTTTCTAATCGACGTGCTCGAGGGCCAAATCATCACCCTTCTGGTCGTGGTTGCCTTCATTCTAATATTCCTCATCCGAGAATGGGTGGTCCAGCAACAACCCGTCATCAATATGGTAGCACTTGGCGACGACGATGCTGCCGCAGACAGGGCTAGGGAAGCTGCAGAACCGGACCTGGAGGAAGACCAAATTGATGATGAAGAAGAAGAAGAGGAGGGGGAGGAGCAGGAAGGAGAACGAGTTTACGACAATCCACCTGCCGAAGAAGTGCCAGAGAATAATGGGGAAGAGGAGCCGACTCGGCCCCTTCCCCAAACTCGCCGCTCGTCTTCTTCTAACAGGAAGCGCCAAGCTATTTTCAAGTTGTGGCAAGACAGCGATGAGATCCCAGAAGACCTTCGACAAGCCATGCAAGAGGGCTCGGCTGAAGATGTCGCAAGGGTCATTGAGCGGATGCCTTTGGAGGAGTCAGTAAGGCTGAAAGAACAGCTAGTCAAGCTTTCCCAGCGCATAACTAACGAGCGCATTACTGACGGGCGCATAATTGATGACCCTACGAACTCTTCTAAGACCACGCACTGTGACTCAAATACGGAAACACAGGTCGGCAGTGAATTAAACCCCCAACCGTCCGGATCGAGGAGACCTCATTTTCCCGAGAGATCTAGTAGCCTCCCCACACGATCTAGCAGCCTCCCACCAAATCCGGAGAGAAGTTACTCGTCGGAGAATTTCGAGTCTTTCGGCCCTCTACAGAGACCCAACATGCCAGCGAGAGATCAGTCTTTCATTGCAACTGAGATCAGGCGCAATTTAGAAGAGGCCAATATATGGTCCTTTGAGAATGTATCTGGGGATCCCCAACATTCTCAGAATGAAGATGTGCCTGAGTCGTGGGAGGATGAAGAAGCAGCAGATAGCCCCACACACAAGGGGGTCGATGGCACGACGTCCGATCAAGAACAGAATAGCGACCACAGCAGTGAAAGTTGGCAACAAGTCCCTGATGTCGTTGTCTTCGACAACGTTGACGTATTTCATGATGCAGACTCATCAAAAGGGAAAGGAAAGGCTAAAGTACACGAAGATAGTACAAACGAGCCACATGTGGGACTTATCACTCCCCCGCCATCAGAAAGAGAGAGAAAATCACCGGAAACCGCCTCTATGGGTGAAGACGGATCTCACCCTGTACGAAGCCTAGAAGAAGATACTGCCATCTCCAATCAATCCGTGTGTGGTTCTGATTCCTATCGCCAAGAGTCCGACATTGAAGAGCAGCAATTACCGACCGAAGAGGAGCCAGAACCTGCACGCCCGGCTGCACGGCCCCAACCAGGCTTGCTAGATCGCATAATGGAGTGGTTATGGGGGGACGTCGCTCCCGGGATCCAGGCTGTTGAAGACGACGGTAATGACGAGCGCATTGTCCAGGACCTAGCAGACGAGGCCCCGTTTGTTCCCTTCGGCGGCCTTAACGACCGAGAGCCTGCGAATGCGCTAGTACAGGACCCTGAAGTAGCAGCGGCGGCTGTAGCAGCCGGCATTGACGTCAACGACCAAGATGCCATTGATGACGCCGAAGATCTCGAAGGAATAATGGAACTGATAGGCATGCAAGGGCCCCTCACTGGTCTTTTTCAGAACGCCATGTTCAGTGCTGTCTTAATCTCTGCAACTCTAGCTTGCGCTGTCTGGTTCCCATATCTATGGGGCAAGGTGGTACTACTCTTTGTCGGCAGTCCGATATCGCTTTTTATAAAGCTACCTCTCCAATTAGTTGCTGCTCTCGCTGATTTCGTTGTTGACGCCGCCCTTTGCATCGGTGCTGCTGCAGTATGGCTGCTCGCTCAGGGTATTCGTTTATCTGTGAGAATCTGTACATGGGGAACATTATCCGAATTCGTGGACAGACCGATCAACCTTGTTACAGCCCCTGCACGGTCAGTTGCAGAGAGTGCGAAGGATCGAATTGGTGATCTGGTCGCCGAGTCAGCCCTCCTCCCTCACCCAGACTACTTCCGACTATCAACCAACTCCCATGCAGCATTGCGGACAATACAAAACACAACTTCTTATGCTTTCAACCAGACCAGTATTATGGTCGGGGCATTGTACGGAAATATCACAACAGAATCTGCCTCCCACACCATCTTACGAGTAGTTCAGCAGGCGCCCATATCCCTGCAAGTTTTCTTCATCTCCACGTACAGCAAGGCTGCTCAGCTGGTCTCCTGGATGTGGAATTCGAAGTCGTATAAGATCACTCTCGACTTAAACCTTGGCCACAATGTTACGTCTGCGTACACGGCAATGGAGCAATGGAGCCCGACTGACCGACTAATAGCTATTTTTGCTGGATACGCTTTCTTTGCTGTAGCTGGTGCCGTGTACCTCAAACGCGCGGCTCCCATCAGCACCTCCCCCCAAGGTCGGAAGCTCGAAGGCATCATTACAGACATCCTCCAACAGGCTGGAGGCGTGCTGAAGGTCATTCTCATCATCAGCATTGAAATGCTCGCGTTCCCGCTCTACTGTGGCCTGCTTCTCGACTTAGCCCTCCTCCCTCTCTTCCAAAACGCAACCCTGTACACGAGGTGGCAGTTTACTAGGGAGAGTCCTTGGACATCCGGGTTCGTACACTGGTTCATTGGTACTTGTTACATGTTCCACTTTGCCCTATTTGTCTCCATGTGCCGCAAGATCATGCGACGAGGCGTCCTCTACTTCATCCGCGATCCCGATGACCCAACGTTCCACCCAGTCCGCGATGTCCTCGAGCGAAGCGTTACCACGCAGCTACGGAAGATCGCATTCAGTGCTCTTGTGTATGGCGCGTTGGTCGTTATCTGCTTAGGTGGTGTGGTATGGGGTCTGAATCGTGCGACAAGCGGCGTCCTTCCGATCCACTGGGCATCTCACGCCCCTTCACTAGAGTTCCCTCTCGACCTCCTCTTCTATAATTTCCTCACTCCCATCATCATCAAAGCTTACAAGCCGAGTGATTGGCTGCATACGATATATGAATGGTGGTTCAAGAGCTGCGCTCGTCTCCTCCGGCTGTCACATTTCCTTTTCGGCGACAAAGCTAAGGAGGAAGAAGGCCACCACGTCAGGCGTACCTGGTCAGGTTGGTTCGCTGGCGAGAAGGGAAATCCAGAAAAACCTGTGATAGGAGAGGATCGTCGAATTCTAGCCGAGGACCGCGGTCTTCGAGTATACTTTATGTTTGATGGTAAATACGTTCGGGCTCCAGCCTCTGACCAGGTCCGCATCCCCAAAGGAGAGCCTGTCTTTGTCGAGGTCGACCGTTTCAATCATCGCAAAGATGGCAAATCTGAGGAGGGCGGAGTACATAATTCCGATATGGTGACGATGGTCTATATTCCACCGTGGTTCCGTATCCGCATTGCTCTCTTTGTCTTCACCATGTGGATCTTTGCGGCGATAACTGGCGTCGGTATAACCGTCATTCCACTTCTCTTCGGTCGATATCTGTTCTCTCTATTCCTTCCACCGACGGTCGAAATGAACGACATCCACGCATTTTCCCTGGGGATCTACACTCTCGGTAGCGTCGCATACGGAATCTACCACCTGTACAAGCTCGTTTCGACTCTCCACCGGCCTGTACCCTCACCCCTATCTACTCTCTGGGCCCTCGTCATCACTGCCACAAAATTTGTGCTTCGCGTCATCCGCTTCGGATACGTGTGGACCTCGCTCGTAGTCCTGATCCCCTTCCTCTTCGCCCTCCTCCTCGAACTCTACCTCCTAATGCCCTTACACGCCTATCTAGGCCCCCACGAACCCCACGTCGTCCATCTCATCCAAGACTGGACCCTCGGCTTCCTGTACGCCCGTCTCGCCGCCCGCGTCGTCTTCTCAGACCGCGCATCCCGCCCCGCCCGCGCCTTCAGCGCCGTCGTTGCCGACGGCTACACAAATCCCAACGCACGTCTCGCAACTCGTTGCTTCCTCGTCCCCGTCCTTGCCGTCTTTGCTATCGCGCTCGTCGTCCCGTCATCCATTGCTTGGACCTTGAATCGCACACTTTGGGCGGGCGCGACGGATGCTACTAGGAGCCAAGTGTGGCGGTTTAGTTATCCATTGTTGGGACTGGCGGTTGGGGCAGTTTGGACGGCGAGGGAGGGGGTAGGGATGTTGAATCGATGGAGGATGGTGGTTAGAGATGAGGTTTATTTGGTGGGGGAACGGTTGCATAATTTTGGAGAAAGGAGGGCTCCGATTGGTTCGAGAAGTACGATGATTAAAGTGTAGATTGTTTAAGGTATGCATGAATGTTCGGCGTTTTTGGATGGGGTGGGGTGCGTTGGTGGGCGGGGCATTATGGAACATCAACTTTACTCTTGGGTGAGAGAAGGGGAAAGGGGGGAGGGGGGAGGGGGGTGGAGGGGGGTGGAGGATGGTTGCATCGGTGGCAGTTTGATTGCTATGTGTGTTATTATTATGTGAGCGATTGCTCGGAGCGGATTTGTAGACGTCTGTCTCATGGGAGAGATAGGTACAGAAAGTGTTACACATACATACGGAAACAGAAATTGGCACTCCCCTTTTCGATAGGATGGCAACTTGATTGTTTGATGATTGAAGACTTCTATTCTTCCTAGTCGTGCATGACTAGCTGACGCTGTAGCTGGTCCTCTCCATCGAGAATGGTAAAGCTAATTTGGGAGGCCGAGCGTGGGTAAATAGCACTTCGAGCTCCTAATGAAGGTAGCTGTGCTTTCTTCCATAGATGTCGGGGGCCCTTCACAGGTAGTATGGCGTAATGCGCGGCAGATAGTAGGTGTGGGTACCGAGTTTCATAGGCCCGCAAAGGTCGTCGACTCGCGTGCCAATGCCAACCGCATGGTCCGGCTCCAGCATAATACCTTATCCATCATTCAGCATCCAGCATCCACACTCCCTCCCTCTCTGCACACACGCATATGCATATCTCAACAACCATTCCCAGTCATGCCTCACCCAAATACTAAATCTCATCAACGCAGCACACGCTCGGAGAATGCCCTCATTCATAAATACTTCTTCGCCGCCGCCTGCACCCTCGCCCTAAAAACCGGACTTTTGACCACATCGCCATGGCCCACGGCAAAAAACGGATTCATGATCGTCTTCACCCAGCTCTCATACACATCAACGAAGAAATTCTTCACCGCCTCTTCGGTCGCAGGACTCGTGGGGTTGTACATCCCCGCGCCGCCGCCAAGGCCTGCGCGTCCTCCAGCGAGACTACCCCTCACGGAGCCAGCACCAGATCCGGTCGAGTAGATGGACGACGCAGAGCCAGAGGAGGGGTTAGCAGCCGATATCCCCAACGCCTCATCCCGCGGCCTTGTAAGTAACAGGAACCTGACATTCCCACCCGTAATCCAACAGCTGATAAAGTTGTTTTGGTATTTGTCGATGTGTTTTAGATACATGGGTGCAGAGCCGGAGGTGGATGACGGGCCCCATTGTACTTCTTCGACGATGTCGAGGGCGGAGTGGATAATGAAGGGGTTTAGGGCTAGGTCGGCGGTTGTGAAGGCGGGGGTGCCGGTGCCGGAGGAGCGGGAGGTGCCGAAGGTGTGGGTGAAGAGGGGGGTGTCGTGCGGGGAGAGGATAGTGAAGGTGTAGGACATGGTGGAGGGTCGGATGGGGAGATTATGAGTGGAGATTTGAATTTGGATTTGGATTTGGTGAGTTTGAGGGAAGTGTGTCTCTAGGAGGTATGGGTATCTGGCTTAGTAGAAGGGAATCGATTGGTATTTGGAGAGCGACAGAGCAGTCCGTGTGGACAAGATTTGTCTGCATGGGACTGTGCACTCGGGAGTGCTGCGGTGGTCGGTAATGAGGCTCTGCAAGCTCCACCACAGCCCGCCGCAGGGATCAGTGCGTTGCCAAGCTTTCTGCCCAGCACTTTTCTACCGAGAACCTCACCTCACATCTTCAATTGTATATCGCTTCCTTTGAACTACAACACGACCATAATGTTTGGACCCTTCCGCCTCACAAACCCGCTCTCAGGCGGCCTGTTATGGTTTGTTCCCTTTCCAATTCCCCCCCAACACCACAGCCATCTCCAGTCCCCCAATACCTCCTACCCGCCTCTCAAATCAAACGCCCTCTAACCCTTCCTTAGGAAAATCCCCTTCCGCCTCTCTCGCCACCAAAAATCCCGGCAGCGCCTGCGCCTCCGCCATGTCGACCACGTTATCTCAACACTCTCGTCCGCGCTTGCAAAACAAGCGAAAAGCATCCGGAAAATTGAGCGCTGGAAGGAGGTTATGCCCATAGAGCAGGAGATGTTAGCGAAGGACAAATATTCCGTGTTTGATCGCAAGGTTAAGAGATATCGGAAGGGGATGCATAGTAAGTTTTTTTTTTCATTTGGGGTTTCCGGGTTTTTAACTTGGATGAGTGCTAATTGCGATTCAGAGGTTCCGAAGTGGACGAGGGTGAGCCAGAGGTTGAATCCGCCGGGGTTCTGAGCATGCGGGGCCGGTGGAACAGGAATTGTCGGTCTTTAGGGGAGGGGGAGGATGTACCATGTACTCTATGTGTTTCAATACGGTATAGACCGAAAGGAACGGCGCTATTTGACTAAGGCTGGGAATGTCATCTCCCAATGCCTATGGTGCTCCACGTTATCGGATTTCGAGCGAAGACATATTGGTCTGAAATCACTTCGGGTTTTTAAAATAACCCAACTGAATTAAAACGGGCACTCATAGTCTTTTCCGTCTCGTTTTGCACACCTTCATTCAACAAGATGAGCACAAAGCATCCGACCTTGGTCTACGTCACATTTCAGCTATTTATTCATGCTTCCAGCATTCCGAGGCCTTACGTTGCACTGCCAATAACACCCGAATGAAGTATTCTATTCAACGTTTTATTTCACCTCAAGTCTCCCCGCTATTTGTTCTTGTTTCCACAAAACAGTATATAGGGGTCTCATTTTCATGTCATATTGTAATTCCCGTCAATATCTCTATTTCTATGACTACCGCAAACATGCCACTCCTCACTTCCACTCTATCAAATCTTCACCACAACAATTTTCTTTTCCACCCCTTCAAACTCACTTCTCATTCCCCTCCACTTTCCCACTGCAATAATTTCGTCCCTGGCCTAGAGTTTTTCACTATTTTAAGCTCGCTAGTCTTTCACCTTTACTGACTACCCGCAATCAGCAGGCCTGGATTCACCTCGCTTCGCGAATTTTGATTGAATAACCTTTCTCTGTTTCACCTCCCCTTGCTGCTCTTCTTGCCCTAACCTCACCTCTCGACCATCACTGCGAGATCGCAATACAAAGATTATGATGGCGACAAAAGATGAGGATCAAGTCCCGGGTCTGGGCCAAGGTCCAGATCCATCGCATCTGATGTCACCAGAGCTTTTTGATGAGTTTATAGCACTGCAAACTCGTCAGTGGAAAGAGCGGGTTGAATTTGAGGCTAGACAACAACGAGAATGGTTGGATCTTCGGGCAAGACAAGTAGGAGAGGGGAATCAGACGGTATGGATTATAACCACAACCATGTAGAAGGCCTTGGGCCTCTCGAAAGGGAAGGCAAGACTAATATGCGACCCAGGCGCTGGATCCGACGACCCAGCCACAGAGGTCTGGAAATGCTCTAGCTTTAGGCTCGGGTTCTAGGAATCCCAGTAGAACCATCGTACGAGCAACGCCCTCCGTGCAATCTCCAACAAACATATCGATACTAGCACCGCAGCCAGTTCAAGATTCACTCTCTCAAGCAAATACCAAATCCCGAGTGCCCCCACCGGCTTGCTGTCCGAATATCTCCAAAGGTGCTAAATCTATCGATCTATGTGATTCAGAATCGGCAGACAATGAAGATCTTAGTGATGTTGCGACTCCAACGCAGATACAGAAATCAGGTCAATCAGCGACTCAAGATTGGCAAGCGGGCAAGACAGCCAATACCAGAAATCTAGTAAGCGTTTCAAGTATCGACAAACCGCGAGGGCAAGGCCACAATAGCCTCAACGACCAGGATCAGGTCGTTCTCCAAGACTTATTGAGGCCCTCTAGTATTTCCAGACAACAAGGACAGAGCGACAGCCAACTTCCTCGGCTCAACGAGATTGAACTCTTCAACCCTATCAAGCCGGGAGGGAAGGAACAAAATCAACAGGTAGTGAAAGCCTACCTGCATGCTTCAGCGCCATGCAACAATACCATCCAGCTATTCCCAAGGCAGACACCACGACAGTCTCCCGCAAAAGCTTCGCCAGTTCAGAAACAAAGCCACCGAAAAGGACCACTGCAACCAGACCCGAGGCCAGAAGTTAGCATGAATGTCTTTTATGAGCAAGTTAACAACCGATCCGGAATCGTAAGAGATCCGCCTTCTCTACCACGTAATCCAAGCCTTCTTTCGCTTCAAACCCAACAAAAGAACGGTGGCTTCATCCGAAATGCTCTGAAGGATGGAGGAAGTCAGATTTGGTTCCCTGAGATACAGAGTATTCTTCAAAATTACAACCCTCATAGTGTACAACGAGATGTAGAGTTGATAGATAGGATCTCAGATATCAAACCAAGCCGCCGAGCGGATTCTCCCGTGCATATATCTGCACTGTTGGCGCTACAGAAGAGGAGGGACTCCAGGGCGCAAAGCGACAGTATGCAACTAGAGACGACTCAATGTCAACCTTGTATGGGCACTGTTTATGATCCAGTCACTCCGCCTGGCCACCTCTCGTCTGCCGAACAACGTTCAAAAATCCGAGAGCTGGGTGGACAGCTTCGGGGCACTTGGGGTGAGAAGCCTCATCCTCCGCGATCTTATCCAAGCACGCCACCTTTATACACACAGGACCTCCCTCTCCTTGATCGTGAGATGGCTATGCACCTATCGCAGTCTGAGGAGAAACAGTCTGTTCTAGTCAAGGCCAAAGTCTCGAAAGGACTCAGTGATACCATAACCTCACTTTCCAGTATACCAGCGCCACCAAGGGCTCCACAAAACGCGCCTTCAAACCTACAAACTTCACCACCCAGCACACCAAAGGTTCAGCGAGCTATCTCACCACCCCCACAATTCAAGACCCCGGCTGTCCCAAAGATCGTCTTCCCAAACAATGCCACATCTGAGCTTACACAGCGACGCCGTATGAGAGAAGCCTCTATCGCATCTCAAAATTCGGGGTTTTCAACACTCTCGCAAACTACCAGCGCATCGCAGAGCCGGAAAAGGAAGAATACAATTAATCTCAGCGACGACGGGTCTGATTCCGTGCTTTCACGATCGGCTTCACCAGCTAACAGCAATGCAAACGAGGTGCTAAAAACCTTGGCTACAATTACACCTCCAGCTACCAAGAAAACGAAAACAGAGACAGGAGCAGCACACCGGAAAGGCGTTGCCCGGGTGGTCAAGAGGCAGACAGTTGCTCCCACGACACCGACAAAACCTAAGGCCAGGATGACGACGCCAGCAGCACCTAGGGCCCCTGTGGCGAACAGGAATCGGGACTTTAACAACATGCAAGTGCAAAGCCCAGGCTCGCCGTCTGTTCGCGCTTGCTCCAAAGCGGCCGTTAAACTAAGTCACCGAGCAAATCCCTCCAGCAGACCAACTGAAACCCCAGTGTCCCCACCCACGCCGAATCTATACAGTCCTTCTGGCCGCCAAATGCGAATAGCCGGCGCTCAAGCTAGAGCTAGAATTCGAGAAGCAGCGAAAGAGCTGGCGGAGGCTCAACAGCATGCTGGATTCGCACGCGTGGAGGATATGGAGGCGGGGATGAGGAGCGTCAGCTTGACTGCTTCTCGGAGGGTTCAACGCCGTCAGATGGGCGGAGCGAGTGAGGGTGAGGGTGGTGAGGATGATAGTGGATGTGTGTATGACAGGACGGCGTGGGTGGACGATGGGAACAACGGGGATCGGGCGTTGAGCAAGAAGGCTATGGGGATGGGGGATCAGGAGCTGGAAGGAGATTAATATGGGGGGGGTTGGATGTTCAGCACCTCAGCTCGTTCAAGATGGAGAATGAGGTGGTTTTTAGTGTTAATGAGGAGATGGCAGACGGTTGAGCAGCGCTGAGATTTCTCATCGTTGTCCTTCTATGCATGGATTGGGAGATTCTGGGAGTGCTGAACAGCATACAGAATGTTGGCTGTGGGAACAAGACCAGAGATTGGAGTTCCGCTTGGTAGGGCTGGGGTCCAAGCCGCCGAGTTTGTTTCTGGCTTTTACGGTCTTCTTTGTATTCATACATCCATTTGCGGGAGGAGGTATTGTAGCCGGACACCAAGGCTTGAAGTTGGCATGCGGTGTAGGGCCAGCTCTTCGACATGCCTAGGTGTGTGTACAGTCCCGCGGGAGGCTTCACATAGCCCGCAAGATTATATTCCCGTATCAACTAGGCGTTTTCTAAACCTAACAGTAATCGTGGGATCGCGCAGAGAGCAAGTCGCTCCATCCCTTCCTTGCAGATAACTATATGTCTTTTACATACAGAGTACATTTAATAAAACCTTAGAGATCCTAGATGTGTCTCTAGTGTACAGAAAACCACGGTTGAAACTGATTGATGCGAAATCCTTGACGCGGAGCATGGAATACCCAGAACCTTGTGTTAACGATACGACAGCCACCATCCACTTGCAACTAAATACAAGATATGAGCCTTTCTTGAATTCTCTAGTCTCTTGGGATCTATTAAGTTATACTTTGCGACATGCTATGCTCCCCACTAAGAATACAAATGACGAGAACGCCTGTTGGCGTTTAGGAAGATGCGAGATTAGCTACACCCGCCAAAGCAGGCTGTGGGTACAGGTCAGAATTCTTCCAGACACTATAGCTGGGAGATATCACTGCTAAGAAGAGTAGGACTAAATTTCTACATTAAGATAACTCCAGGTAGCACTAGCATTTTTCCTCCACAATAGAGTGTCCTTCTGTATTAGCGTCTTACGTTATGCCCTTCCACCTCCCCCAAGTGACCCTCGGTGTGGCAGTTACAAGCACAGCTACAATTCCCAACCACCTACTCGACTCCCAAACCAGTTGAACAAAGTCGCCGATGTGAGTCGAGGTTACTCAAATGTAATCAGATGAGAGTCAAGTCCTTGGTCAACACCTCAATATCTGAGGCATGTCTTCGAAGGCAGGATCGGTACACCGCCTAGGGGAGGGTTTTAAGCACTTAGGAAATGCCACCCACTGAGGATCGACTCCGATTTTGAGTATGTTCAATATTAGGCATTTTAAGCTTCGGAAAATTCTATGACACCCGAAGCAACTTAACGACGTCTTGGGCTTTGCGCAGGCGGTAGCTAGATTCTCTGACATATTCCAGGCGATGCGAGTGCCGAAGCAAACGTCTATCAAGGTCTCCCAGCGTATCTGCATATTCAATGAGGTCGAACCCTTCCAAAGTAAGAAGTTCGAGACTGGTAGTCATGGTATCGCTTGTCGAGGTGAAGATAGGTGCAGCGCTTTCTCAACGGTAAACTCAAGGTGAAGATACCCCAGTTTGGGCATACACACCAGTATTTGGGGCAGTGCAGAGAATTCTGAAAAGGCACGGATTACATCTGAGGCTTTGTTAGCATCCCCAATCGCCAGAAAGCCACTCTATTGACGAGCTTACCAGCTGCCGATTCTGTAGAAAACCAGAGAGTAATTTCTCTTAGCCTTGACAACATATTCGACGAATCGGTCTTCAGAATATCGTTTGCCAATCCTCGGGTTCTATTGTGCTTCAGGTTGTCCACATGGAGATCTTCCAAGGCGACCTCTGCGAGAGCGACAGCAGTGAAAACGAATCATTATATTACTAGAAGCTAACGAGATATCGTTGTACTTCCCCTTTGGGTCTTGATAGAGCGCAGTTTGAGAAGCTAGACAATGGCGTTTGGGAGCATTGTAGTGGGGATTCGTGCGGCTGCGAAGGCCTGTCGAGCAGACAGTGCTGTTAGCGCAGTCTATAGTTGACTCATTTGTTTGGTACCCAAGTAGAAATCAAGTCCGGAAGTTTCCTGAGAGAAAATCCGACTAAAGATTAGAGAAAGCATTGTCCAGAGGCCAGAAGATCAACCTCTACACCAGATGATGGAACGTCGGGCGACCTGAGATTTCAGGAGTTGCTGTGGTAGTTTTCTACCTAGCTGAATGCGTATAATCTTGAACTTCTCGATGAAGACAAGGCCTGATAAGAGATCAGTATGCGGCGGCGTAGTCTGAGAGACCCTATGCCAACAAACGTTCGATTGTCAAGTTTGTCGTACTCGTTTGTGGAATAAGAGGCAACACGGTGCACGAGCTCTGTGAGTAGGTTCTAAAGACGAGCTGATGTACTAGTGTTTTGAAGAAGGATGCTGGGTGTCGGCTGTTCGAGTCCTTTGTGCTCATCCTACCGTCGCTGCTATCCAACGTGGGTAGCGCCTGCGATTTGCATAAAGCTTGCACAAGGTCACTGCTATAACCCCGATATCCTAACGTACGTCAACGACGAGCTGCTCTTAGATTGTGAGTGAGAGGTGGCGAAGTATGAGAGGGGCGAACTGAAGCTGAGGAAAGTTGCTATCGCTACAACGCGTTCATTCTTTGACAGATCGTGACGGCAAGAGCATCCGACGACTCAGTATTCTCAACTATATTGTCCATTCATTGCATTACCCTGCCTCAGTCGCCGTCGATAGGTCAGGTGGGAGAGCGAGTGGCCGAAGCGTTATCGTGAAGAAGCGCAGTGTCGAGGCAGAATAGGCTCGGAGGAGTGACGCGTTGAGAGTCAGTGTCGAGATGTGGACAACAGTGAGTGAGAAACGCAGGTTCTGCCCACGGGTATCTTGAAACCGAAGTGTTAGCTTCCTAGAGTTTCTTTCGCCTTAGGAGAGACATATGGCGAATTTTTGCGACTGAGGCACCACAGGAAGCCCTGGGAGCAAGGCCGGGTCCCACTAGCACTTCAAAGCGACTTTAGATTGGATTAAAGGCCATAGAGAGGCAGCTGGTATCCAGCAAGGTCTTTCTGATCACAATGAGCTTCTCTCAGGGCCTAGGAGGCATGAGTGGGCATTAGCAAGCCGGCTGTCAAAGCCGGTACAATTCAAGCGGTGAACAGGTCATCAACAACACACTCTTCATGATCAAGTGCATGGGTATTTGCTATCCGATATCTCGACAGCCTCCTTTCCAGTTTCAAAGTGGCAAAATCCCCGATAAACGAGGCGCAGGTCATGGATATCCCTCACTTCAGAGAAAACGCAAGGTCGCCAACACACTCCACACCTTTCCCGGCATCCATTTTTTGCCTCCTGCCCCGTTCTAACTATCGAGCACAAGGAATGCCTCTAGAGCGATAAGCATCGGCCTTAGCTTGGGTATCAATCATGGAGCCCCAAGTATATCACATGAATATTCTTCACTGAGGTTCTGTGTGCTGTTCGCACCAGAGCTAATAGCAATAACGATCGTCGAGTGTCCCTTCCGCCTCTCCCCACTGGTGTTGAGATCGCAACGTTCACTGAATACCACAATCTCCTCTCGCGGCGCAGTAGGTAGCTTTGTAGTACTTCCGAGTGTGACACCCAGAAAAGTTAGCGATGCTTATAGTGATGTACGCTGGCGGCGATCTGAGGCGCGGGAGGACTCTAGAGACACAGTACTTGCCAATGTAGCATCTCTACCCATTAGAATTGTCAGCTTTTATTGCTTTGGAACGTGCATACTGGGTCGTTGGACACTCGAAAGCTTTCAGAGTGTGTGAGCTAGATGATACCAGAATGTGCTCATGCGCACGCTCTCCGGTTGCACCACACACTTGCTCACAAAGCAGACTCACTACTGCGCAGTGTCAAATGTATCCTCGGCGCTGGTGTTGACATCCTTCTCGTCCATCGGCCCCCATTGTGTCGCACGATGCACGTCAAGAGCCGATTGCTTGGACCTCTGCGATTTGAAATGGTACACGTGTGCCGCCAACCCAAGCCTTTGAACAAGCACAGAACGAAAGCCAGCTCATGTGAGGCTGAGGGCACCCGTCATGCACTCCGCCTCCTGAAACACTTACTTGGTCGAGTACTAGACGACTTGTCCAAGTTTCGTGAACCCGTCGGCTTGTGTACTCTCCGTACCGAGCCTCCACACGGCCGCACTGCGCTTGGCAGACGAAAACCCCTCCTCTCTCCCAACAATGCGCTTTGTTCATCGGGAGTCGCAGGATTTGTAAACCTGCCTTGCTGTCGCCAGCTTCAGATGCCATATGTTAGGTGTCGTCGTGCTAAGGGGCTATTTTCAGGAGCGCGTTCATGGTTGGGGGTTGGAACGATCACACAGGAATCAGCTCGGTACCAGAACTTGCCCTGCATTGTTGGACAGGAGTCTTTGAACTATTATCAAAGCGTCGCTTGTGGTGATACAGGCTACACAGCTACACGCGTGGACAACCTGGATTTTCTCTTGATAGCGTTCTCCAGCGCTTTGGGCATGGAATGCTCGGTCGTTCGGTCGGTCGAGGAAAAGAATCCATCCACATCGTCGGAAACTTTTGCACACGAGAAAGGGCTTTTGTGAGACATTATTTGTGGCAGCAACATCTCGAACGTTGTGAATTGAATTGGAACAGACACGGACACAGATAAATCGCGTCTCTTCTGCCCGGAAAATGTTCCGAAAAATTATCGGCCCGCGACAATATGTTCGAAAAGGGAATTTTGCGCGACGAAATATGACGTTTAAATTTACCTTTCACCGGACGAGAGGCCGCCGCTTTGATGATGCAATGAGGAGACGTGCTTGTGAAACAGACCAGAAGGTGACACAAACCTGGTGGACAAAAATAGAATCCACGACGATGAACGAAATGGAATTGATGGAATTGACAAGTTTTGGCGAGATGAAGGAAATTGGGCGGGTACGTCAACATCTATCACTTTGCCTGGTAGCGATGTCTGTCTGTCTACCCCCCTAAATTTCTAGAAACCGGCTAGAAGGAAGCAAAGTCCATTTGCTGGCCAACGTCCACAGGCGCTCGAATCGCGAAAAGCTTGAAGTTCAACACCAATTGCAATTGGAGGTGAAATTCCTCATCGTTTGCTAATGAATGAGTGAGACGAGATAATGCATTAAGGTTGTGGTTGATTCCAGCCTTTCAGCTGTCCACGTCTAGTATTCGCGATTGCGTAACGCTCTGCACGATGCACACTGCACACATCACTCTACTCACCTATCCCGATCCGGCGCAAATACGACTGCGAATTCCCGAGTACGCACGCATTCGTTCTAATTTCCGGGGAGCCAGATGCCAGAAGCAGACTGAAAGATTAACTTGACGACGTGTGGACTACCGCGGAGAGCATCAAGCTGGGTTTGGGT
Organism: Lindgomyces ingoldianus; assembly: GCF_010093535.1. Lineage (NCBI taxonomy): Eukaryota > Fungi > Ascomycota > Dothideomycetes > Pleosporales > Lindgomycetaceae > Lindgomyces > Lindgomyces ingoldianus. The sequence goes on along the minus strand of NW_022985182.1, from coordinate 555,063 downwards.
GGCAAACAGGCATGTCACAGCAGCCTGACAAGTCCACAATGTAACGTGCCAACCAGAAGTCAGGCTCAGTAATTTCGCGTGTTGCTGCATCTTTCAGCTGATGTGGTTGGAGACTCGGCTGCAGGCGGAGCAACCATGCAGCAAGGCTTTTGGGGCCAAATTTGCGAATAGGGAAGGGATGAATGTGTTGAGAGATTAGGGCTGGATGAGGTCTCCTTCCCTCACCGCTGTAAAAGACATTTCCGTCCAGCAGCCAGCCAGAGAGATGAGAGACACTATGCGGAGATCTGGTGAATGCCATATTTGGCGGTGGGAAAAGGGACAGCAAATGGAAGAATTGGAGTGTCAGAAAGTCGGTCAAGTAGGATGTTGCTTTTGGCCTATAAACTGATTCACTTGGTGCAAAGAAGCAATGAGATAGCGAGTCTGGGTCGGAGTTTATCCCAAATTCAATCGCTCGTTGGCGAAAAGATGAGAATTCTCCGTCTCCGGGCTCCACTGTGCTTTGTTTTTGCTTCCCCAGATGAGGCCTGGACTTTCGAGCTCAGATCCACCGTTCTGGTGCCCTCGGCCCTGCGATGTGATGAGAAAGTTGTTTTGATCGGTTTCGCCTTGACAAGGCGAAAACCGCTTTCCAATCCTGATGGAATTCTCGGTCGGTGTGCGGAATACTTCGCTCGAAGTTGCACTAAATACGACGAAGTCACGAGGGCTATCCGGCACTGTGAACAGTAGCTCGAATGAATGTACCACCCTGGTCCTAGGCTTAAGAAATTCGCTCAAGGCTCTACTCAATGCCTAACTCGAAGTGCCTACTCTCATTATCTCGTCTGGAGATCGGCTGTCATGCCACGTCAGCAAGAGGGCCAAATTAGACTGTCTGATCGGAATAAGTTGGAAGAAATTGATTAAATTGTTGCCATGATCGGGAGTAATCACGACTCTGAGATGCGTACTCAGCAAGTCACCGATTCGCCAAGGTGCTTGACGGCTGCCTGCCGGATATAGCACCCTGAAGAGTGATTGGCTGAATGTCGGGGTGCCGACACTTTGCTCACAAGCGCGTTGCAGGATATCGACCAGTTTTCCTTCTTCTGATCAGGATGAAGCTGGTCACCACGCGAGGTAGGCACCACCGAGTCATAATGAGCGTGCTATCTGGCACGACATAAAATTCCAACATCTTTCCAATGCGCTCTGCTTGTCACGCGTGCCATGTTTGAGAATTGTGCGATACGAAGCTAGGTTTGGTCAGTGCTGCCGCCATGGAGAAAGACCACGGCCTGCAACCCGACAGTCTGGTTCGGGCACAGAATGTCTCTCCTGAAATACCCCGTCAGCCAATGAATAGGAGGGCGGCGGCGGGGGAAAGGTCGCCAGAACGGCCTTGAGCCCATGAGCCGAGGGTCCAGCTCGCATCCTCGCAACGGGCCTGGGAGGATCAAATCCGAGGGTGCTCTCCTGACATCATGAAGGCAGAAGAATCTAAGATGTGCTGCCGCGGATGCTGCAGACATCAGCCCATGTCAGAACCCTTCGCCCAAGCTCCCCTCGAATCACCATCGCAGGCTACCCTGTCTTCCGACCAGGAATCAGCGGGAAGCAGGGTCCTCCTTGACGCTGGCTTTTGATATTGCCCGGGTTAGCACGTCCCCGACATCGAGATAAAAGCCGGCAGAAAGAAAATGCCGTGCTGTACCCAATCAGCAAAGCAACTCTTCCTGCCAAATTGACGCTTATGCAGAGACGTTGACATTTGTGAGCTCGGTTAGAGAAAAGAGGCATTTCAAAGCAGAAGTTGTTCTCATCTCAAGGCACCAAGGGAGGTGGCGCCGTCGATGTTGCAAAAAAATCGGAGCTTGTATCCACGCTCGCATTCGGATCGCCCGGCTCCGTTTCAATCGCTCCCTCTGAAGTTGCTTTTGCGTTTGGTCGGCCGGCCCTGGTCGAGACCCGCCTTCAATCCTTCCCAGGGCAGCATGGCCGCCTGGTGGAAATCTCAATGTTGAGGTTGCTGGGCGCCGCCTGCGCTTCGCTCCCAGGTCACTGTGGCAGCGACCCCCAAGGGAATGCGGGAAGCAAGGTCGAGGGGCCCTGAAGCCGATCTTCACGCCCGGTTAGGCAGATGGAGCCCGCGAACAGCTCCAACGTGCAGTCATGCACAGGCGCAACACTGAACGCGGATAATTCCAGCGAGTGAAAAGCTGGTATAAGCAGAGAGGTCCAGAAGTCTCTTTTCGAGTCTTGCTAACCATTTTCGATGGCAGCTTCTGGAGGGAAGCGGAGCAGACCCTGCCGAAATTTCGACCTTTGGACAGAAAACGGTCGCTCCTCGAACTTGCATGTCGATCTCCACCCAGGCACTTCAGCCGGGGGGCTAGTCTGTTTCAACCAAGGTTTAAAGCTCCGGCAATACTCGGGGGCCATGCGGCATTGATTGACCTGTCATTTTTAGATGGGGGAAATTGCGGGCAGGAAGAAAATGCGGAAAAAAGCTGGTGTCGCGTCCAATCGTGAAATTTTGCTGTGTTTCTGAAAAGGTTTCATGGGTTATGGGTCATGGGTCATGGATCTGGATAGCAACTCAATACACACTGAGGGATTCGGGAGAGTCACCGGGATGGAACGCCTGATGCTGTGTTATTTTCCATGTTGGGAGTAAAGTTACGGCAGGGTGGGATGCGCACACCATCAGCTTCCTTGCGATCGCCAGCCGCTGTCGAAAACGGCATCCCTGCTTCCCGTCAGCAACGCGCAACGGTTGAGCCTGGGCATAAACTTTCGCCAAAGGCTTGCCTCTCAACCTCATGAAAGTCTCCTCGAGATACTCACAGGACGCGGCTATGAGCCGTGCGAAAGGAACGGGTATTGAGCCGACGACTCATCCTCCGAAAAACACGTCTGACTCGTGTACCCGTCGTGCGACTGCGATCGGAAAGACCTCGCTGCGGTAGAACCTGCACATGAGACCACGGCATCTCTCTCGACCCTTTCACAGTTAGGACTTTCACAGGGCCGCTTCAGCTGACCACTTTATCGAATGCACGTCGCCGCCAGACTGGACGCTGAGTGACACACCGGCTGCGATGTGCCGACCTTGTCATCATCGAGGGGTCACAGCGACTCGAAGTCCAGCAGCCTGTGTGGCCCACCCCGTTGCGATGAGATCTCCATGCATCCTTCCACGGCTCGTGGCAACTCAACCGCTCCGTCAAAGCGTGGGTGGCAGGGCTTTAGTTTATCATTGCCACTGGGTTTGGTACTGGATGTTACGCGCGGCAGGACGAGTTGAGAAGTGGTGCGCTTTACTGTATCTAGTCTGTTGTGGCGCCTGCGAACACAATGGCATTGTGTCGTACTTGCCGCCGGTGTGTTGTCGTCGAGTCTAGGTGTTGGTTTAGAGTTAATCGTCGCGCTCGGTACCTGAGCTGTCTTCCAAGGTTGTCTCCCTTGTCGCTGGACAGGCCAGCGATGCTCCCAGGGTTTCTCCGCACCCCACTGCGAACGCCTTTCGGAACATTACTTAATCATGTACCATGTCACGATCGCTGTGGATTCGGCAACGACATGTCTTTGAGCGCGAGATGTTTCTGTATCAAATTCTTCTCGAATGCTGTCAAGCGAACTTCACCAATGGTTCCGAAGAAATAGTGGCCGCGCGGCCAGTTTCAAGGCAATGCGGCCGAGTCAGGCGCGAACTGCTCAAAATAGATACTTTGAGACGACTCCTGTTGGTCGCAGGAGACGTTGGGCAATGCCTTCAAAACCAGAACGCGTTGAGATGGATGGTGGCGTATCAAAGCGTCCTTTGGAGCTAACGATGGAACAAGATTTAATTAATGGAGGACGTCCGTGAGACTCGCACGCGACATGGCGGCGACAAGTTGGTTTGAGTCTTGTTGACCATCTGTCCACCAGCTCGTGACAATGGAGATGCAGCATCCATCTGCACGCTCTATCACCCATCACGATCGCCGAGACGGCTATTCTGCGAGCACGTTCATGTTTCTTCCAAGTTTGCGACGCGTGAAATCGCGTCAGACTGAGAGCATTAACGCAATTTAACTTATCATTCTAGATCCTGCCTAACCTTCAAAACGTCGACATCTGCCGGCTTTCCCGACACGATTCTTTAAGGCGCACGGCCTCGTCGCACACAGGCCGGCTTTCTGTGCCATGGAAGACCCCTGGTCGGATCATTCTTGCTCGCGGGAGGCGGTCTTTGTTTGGCCTAAGGATCCCCTTTTGGCAACGCCGCCTCACGATTTTGACAGCGCCCGCACGATCAACAAGTTAGCAAAACTCAGCGCAGATCAAAGGCCCTGCTGCCCTCCCGAGAGCCATTTCCGAAGGCCCTGGTCTGCTCGAGCTGGGCGATCCAAGCCGAGTGCTGGCCGCGCGGAGAATCAGGCAACTCGATCTGGCATGATGGCGATTAGGGGCGAGCTCAGGGCTGCTGTTGATGAGGCCGTTTTGGGCGCTCATCTTCGGCGCATTTGAGGTGGCAGCGGCCAATGAAAGGCGTGGTGGTGGGCCGCTCCGATGGTGGTGCAACTGCAAAACGGTCGACTAGCGGCTTGCGGAGAGGACTCGAGGCAAGCGAGCGACACGATGCCGGCAGCCTGATTGCTTTCAAGCCTGAAGTGCCCTGATCCCATCTACCTGTGGCTGTTCGCCCACGGTTGTCGTTCGGACAGGCCTCGCAGGGCGATGGAATGGAGGGATGAAGTCCTATTAAAAGGAGCGCATAAGGAAGGCATGCAGGGGCGATGGAAGCAGAAGGTGCACAGAAGAGAGAAGGAGCAGGTTCTTGGATTGAGTGGGATATAATGAGTCCGTTATAGGACCCGACAGCGCGGTCGAGGAGTGAGAAGTGTGATAGACCCGTATCGTGTGTATTTATCCGAAAGGGATTACGAGCGGGTTATCTTTCGCCTGAAGCATCATCGCATGGCTCGTTGGCGGCGAATATGGCGGTGGTGGCTCGTGAACCAATCTGCCGCGCAAGGCCTCGACAATTATCGCTCGCTCGGAGGATATGTGTGTGGTGTTCTCGCCTGACGGGAGCCGTCTGCACTCACCCTCGGAGCAACGCATCGCATCGTGGAGGGACTCGTGTATCGTCGTCTCGTCATGTCCCATCTCGTTACATTTCAGTACAAACACCATAAAGACTCCTCAACATTCCAGCACCCATCAGCATCACCATCGTCAGCAACGCGCCAGGCCGCTTCTAGCAGCAACGCGACGATCCCTGCCCCCGGCCGCCGCACACTGCACGACGCACAACCGCATCGACAGCCGCGGGGCTGGGCGCCCTCATGGGGAACTTGGGCCGGGCGCGCAGCCAAGTGCAGGCCAAGCGCAGGATGAGGTCGCAGCGGACAGGGAGGTGGCTGGACTCGGGAGGCGTTAGTTGTTTTACGTTTATTTCACTGCGAGCTCCACCTGGACCTGGGCACCGCGGCCACAGACACAGACCCGCCTCGCTGCAGTCTCCTTAAGCGTGCTAAACCAAGTCGCTCACGCTGCCTTGCCCGCAAGCACTCAAGCACAACAAGCTCCTCCTAGCGCTCGCCCGTGGTGAAATTGCGCAGGCCACACTACTGCACCGCTGCATCTGCCATCCTCGTCCTCCGCGCCCGGGCCTGTCTTAGCCGGCCTCTCTCTCCTCCACCTGGACCACCCTTCACAGTAATAATAACAATGTCGCAGTCGCATGCCCCAGATAGGGCCCGGAAGTATAAGGAAGAGCCGGCTCCTTTGGCGGCGCAGAAGATGGTGAGTTACTCCCTGCTACGTCTCTCCACATCCATACGCCTTCCCCGTCCCTCCCACCATCTCCGTCTCGTCGCTCTTTGAAGTGGGCGCCATTCGCTGCGTTTCGTCTATCCTCGACCGTTGCAGCAGCCAGAGCCCTCGTACGCAGCAGCCGCTTCCCGTTGCTGTCACCACCGCTGTTGGCTTCATCCTCGCTCTCCTTTGCATGCTGCAGCGCCTCTGCAAGCCGCACCCACGCACACCCTTCTGTTACCCCAGCTCTCGCGCGTTTCTTGCTACATGGTATGCCCTTCCCGCCAAGCTGCCTGCCCCAGTGTTCCCCCCCCCCTCCCTCCCTCCAAATCCGCCTGCCCTTCCCTGTCGTCGCACCTCTCCTTGCTCCCTTTGTCCTCGTCTCTGTCCGCCGCTTCTTGTCACCCACCGCCGCAGCGGAATCCTTGCCAGGCCATGAGTTTCCGCCGCCCACCGCTGGCCCGCTCTTCTGTGTTGTCAAACCCTTTCTTTGCTTTCTTTAGCTCGCTTGGGAACTCCCTTTAACCCAATTCCTGCCGCTCTATCCTTTTCCAGACCCTGCCCCTCGCATATCTCTTCGCAGACCAGGCGCCTCCATCTCTGACGAGGCGAATCACCGAATCACCCCCGACCGACCCTCAAACCACACCACCCCTCCCCGCAGCATCCCCCACCACTCAGACCCTTCTGCTCTTCCCTGCCCTATTTGTTTGTCTTTGGCCCCGTTCACTCTTTGCTTTGCAGTCATCCGCCCACTGTCGGTACACAGTAAATTGCTGACTTTGCGTGCGCCTTCCAGCATCACCCCCACCCGGCGCAAGGCTTGCCACCGCCAACCCATCACCCGCAGCACCAGCATCATCCGCGACCCGGAGTAGTCCAGCATCACCAACAACACCCTGACTCTCCACACCAGTCGCAACCAGCACAGTCCCCGGCTCAGGCTCATTATCCCTCGCCGCATCCCTCAAATCCTCAGGTTCCTCCACAGCATCAGTCTCCATACGTGCAACAGATTCCAGGGCCACCGGGACCGCAGCAGCAAGAAGTTCCTTACTATCCCGCCCACCCCAGTCCGTATAGCACCAACAGTGCACCTAGCAGCTACTCAGCATCAGGTATGTTTTTTTTGTTTACCGTGTGAATGCTCGACGCGTGTTGTAGAACTGAGCAACGCGCTGTGCCTCAAACAATCTGGACACTCTTTAACCCTCTCCACTATTGGTATTTCCTCCCATAAGCAGTGATCTGACTTGCACGCAGAAACGCCAGAACTCATGGCAGCAGCGACCATGAATAGGGGCGCCTTCCCTCCTATATCATATCATACGCCACAGTCAAATTCGCCTGCATCTGTTCAGTCACCGCAACACGACCAGCATGGGCGACCAATATATGGCCAGCCAACGAGCCAGATGCCTCAACAGATGTACTACACGCCGTATGCGTCAACAGGAGTACCACAGCAGTCACCGTACCCTCAGCACCCATCTACACAGCAACAACAACCGATGACGACTGGTTCACTCTTAATGTCTCATCAACAAGGCCAGCCAATGCAGCATCCGCATCAACCTCATCCACAGCACACTCCAGGAATGACTGGAAGCCCTAAATCGCGGATGCCCCAGACGCCACTTCAGCGCCCACCATCAGGACTCGGCCCCCCTCAAGCGCCTCCTCAAGCACCTCCAGTTGGTGCGCCGAACATGCACCCAGGAGCTCCCGGAAATGCAAACATCAACCCCAATGCGGCACCGGGCCCCATTCCTGCAACCACTCCGCTCGTTGTGAGGCAGGACCAAAACGGAGTGCAATGGATTGCTTTTGAGTATTCGCGTGACCGGGTTAAGATGGAATACACCATCCGGTGTGATGTCGAATCCATCAACGTCGAGGAGCTCCCTCAAGAATTCAAGCAGGAGAACTGCGTCTACCCTCGCGCTTGCTGTGACAAGAACCAGTACAAAGGAAACCGACTACACTATGAGACCGAGTGCAACACTGTAGGGTGGGCGCTCGCGCAGCTCAACCCTTGTCTGAGAGGAAAACGGGGCCTGATCCAGCGTGCAGTAGACAGCTGGCGGAACAGCAATCAGGACCCGCGGCTGAGGAGTCGACGCGTGAGGAGAATGGCCAAGATTAGCAACAGGAAGGCAGTTCAACAGACGCATGGGAACCACATGGCTGGGCCAGGTGGACCAGGTGCGCCTGGGGTTCCAAATTCTGCCGGACTGGCAGCACCACCCCGACAGCCGAGCATGGGCATGGGGGGTCCGCAGTTGCATCATCACCATGAGCATCCTGGGGGACCTCCCGGAGGAAATGACGACGTTAGCGGTATGTTTCACCAGATGTGATGTTGTGATAAGCGCTTGATTGGGATGGAATTATTGTACCTCCTGTCGTTTCCGCACTGCATGTACATTACACTCCTTGATGTAATCCCCCCTTGATACCACTACCCCACACGCATACACACTCATCACATCACACTTTGTTTCTGCGCCGAGGGAGAGCGTAATTCTCAATGGTATTGGACGTGCAAGCTAATTTCCTTCGTTTACAGCCAATGAGTATCCAGAATCTCACACTCACCATCATCAGGCGCCGAATGGACAAGTTCAGCAGTCCCCGAACGACGTGCGACAAGCGCAGCAATTCTATCCCCAGTTTCCCACCAGCGATTCGGTGGCGGCGCAACAAGGGAGCATGCCGCACATGCACGATGGTATGCACCATCCTCCAGCACCGCCCCATGCATCAGGTGTACCCGTTGCGAAACAAGAGCAGGATGAAGAGGAGCGCAAATTGGCTATGTTTGGAGACTTACCAGAGTCCAAGCGCCGGAAGTTTATTCTTGTTGATGACGCCCAGCGTGGAACCCGAGTGCGAGTTCGAGTTACTCTCGATACTGTCAAGATGGAGGAGATGCCCGACTCGTACCGCAAGTCGAACTCGGTTTTTCCCCGAAGCTATTTCCCAATGCAGATGACGTCTCCGCCAGCAAGCCCCCGGGGAAGTAAAGTTTTCAGTGATGAGGCTGACCCAGAGAATGACCCCGGGTTTCCTTTGTCAGGTTCATCTCTTGTCCCGGTGCCTACTCTTGACGGTGAGGCGCGTGTCCCGAAACCCCGATTGACGAGAGCGAAGCGCACGAAGGAAATTACGCTGAACGACTTGGGGTACCGTATGAGTTGGAGTCAGAGCCGTGTCTTCGCTGGACGGACACTGTTCCTACAGAAGTCTCGTAAGTCAATGCGCCAAAGAAGGTTGTGGAATTGCTATTAACTTACGGACTAGTTGATGCATACCGTAACAAAATGCGAAGTAGCATGGCTGGAGCAGGGCAAGACGTTACCACGGTTGCGCCACACTTTGAAACCCGCGTTGGGAAACGAAGGTGGAACGAAAGGATCGAGAAGAACAGAAAGACGAGGCGCGATGGCTCTCCTTAAAAGCGTCACAAAGTGCCAAAATACCGTGACTCAGGCCCCAGTCAGAATCCGCACTCTTCCCCGCTTTTCCGTGGGACTTGCAGGGCACCCAGACTAGCGACCGGGGGTGTTGACTGCCTTAATCGCGGCTGATATCACAAAGCATGCACCTGCAACGGTTCCCTCCTCTTCTGTCCCTGATCGGTGCCTTCCCCACCTGTCTTGTTTCAACGTTGCCTAGGGTGTCAGATGTCACATCTGATGTACCCTTGACCTCCCGTTACTGTCAGTCGCTACCTCGACTATCTACTTCGGTCTTGTCTCTCCTCTCATGGTCGACATATATACACCTACAAAAATCTACTCGGGCATATACCCTGCGCTGGCATTCGATACCCAACGTCGCTGCAAGCCATGAACTTTTGCAGTCGACTTCCCCGCCAGCCTGCCTTGGAAGCCTGATGAATACACCTTTGCTCATGGATGGGATCTCTTTTCCTTCCCTTTTTTTTTTCTTTGACGTGCCATTTTCTGTTATATATCCGGGTGAAACCTTAATTGTGTGTCATGTTAGTACTCTTTGTTTCATTCCTCTATGATGAACGATGGACAGATGGGTGGGTGGGATTAGTGTGTGTTGCTGTGTCTGGTCTGTCCGTCAACGAAATGGGATAGGGTGGGATGGGATGGAAAAGCTTTTTCGGAACGGGTACATTTCTGGTGTAAAAGTTAGGCAATGGTTGGCATGGCATGGCATGGGGTTATCGAGCGAGTGGGTAGGAGGACGGTGGTTACGGGTAATGATTATCATTATTTCTTTGCTCTCTGTGTGACCTGTCAATGGTTGTTACCTTTCAGCCTGGGATGGGCAGAGAATGGGTTCGGTTTGTCTGTTCCGAGCATAGCCGGGTTCTTCGAAGCCGTAGTTGCGGGAAGGAATTGGCAATGGGGGCAGACAGAAGTTTCTCCATATTTTTAGATAGTATTCATTTGTCTTAGATCACAGCTCGGGTTTATCTATTTTTTGGTGCCGTGCCGCCTCGTGATGAATTGTGGGATATTTTGAGTGCTGTCTAACTATGGATAGATGGCTCGGATATTTGATTCCAATACTTGAAGCAGCTATCCACATTAATACTTTCCGAGCCTCGACTCATGAACACGGGCAAGTCTTTGGTTTAAAGTAAAGTGCCAAACGGAGTGGCCGTCAAACTTGTGCCTGACAAGTCCTGACAAGGAAGACATCCGGTACCTAATACTTGACATGACGTAACATCTAACCACCTGACCTAGAGACAGATAGGCAGAGAGACAGACAGACGGAGGGACTTTGACAGGCAGTTCCTAGTTTGTAATGTAGTCTTATCAGAACTGTCATTAGAATACAAACCACGGTTGAGAGTTGCTGACTGAGAGTGGGACTGAGAGAAAGACTAAGAGGTACAAGAGGCAGAGGGATCGAGCGAGTGAGTATGCGATCCTGATTTGGTTCGGTTGGCATTGTGCCTATTCAGGCTATACTTCGGAGACATGCCTAGTCGATGTGGATGGGATAGCCAGTCGCACAATGGTTGAAAATTATGGGCACGATGTCAATGGATCCATGTCGATGCACGAAACAAGCGTACCACAGATTTTTGAACCTCTCCCCCCTCAACTGTCTCCATCCCTCCCCTTTCTCATCTTTCGATGCATGGCATGTTCACTTTAAGTTTGCATCTGCATCTGCATCTGCATCTGCATCTGCACGCAACGTTCGTCCCTGTCTCCCCCCATTCGTTACCCTCAGCCAGGCGGCGGACTGCGCCAAGTAGAAGCCCCGGGTTTTCAGCGGATGGCTCAGGCCACGCACGCCAACGCGGAGCGAACCATGGATGCGGGGGAAAAGCTCGAACTCTGCACGCACCACCTCGAAAAAAAAGCAAGTCCTGGGATCTGAGCTGAGCGGCTGGCCGTTGCCAAGAGCGGTCAGAAAACCGTTCCAGGGCTGGCAGGTTGGCATGCTGGTAGACAAGCGGTGAATGGGTTCAGGGAATAAGGTAATGTTGTGTTTCGTAACCTGCCTAGCTAGCCTGGGATGGGATGGGATGGGACGATGAGGGAGTTTGAACCTTGAGGTGAGGTGAGCAGCGGGGTCAACTGAAGACTTGGGTTGTGGGTGGTTGTATTCAGGAACAGCAAGCATGGCATGGATGCCTGTGCAGCATCCTGTCCCTGTGTTCCTTGCCTTGCCCTGACGTCGTTCAGCGACATGGACATGGATATGGTTCAACACGAAAATATACTGCGGTACGGATCCACCACGTGGAGACCATGAGGCGTGCGGTCAGGCCAAGGGCAAGCAGGCATGCATGCAGGCATGTGAGTGGTAGGGATGGAATGATGTCAACACCACTTTTAATAGCGCATTTGGAAATGTATTTAATGCTTCATTTTCTGGTTGTTTGGATCAAGAATTTCTATTACATAGAGCATGCAGGCACGAGTAGTACCCTATTGTACAGTGTCAAATACTTCTGATGTGGGACTACCTACAGAGCGCTCCCTCCGCTCAATCATCCGACAATAGCCCCACGTCTGTCACAAAAGCTCTTACCACTTCAGCGTATGAAACACATCGCTGAAGACCACGTAGCCATCGAAATCCCATGGGTAGCCATGCCTGAGGCATCGTGTGTATGGAATTCGTGCACCGACGTCCCATCCTTAACCACAACCCACGATAGTGGTCTGAGAAAGACGCAAGAAAGACGCAAGCGAGCAAGCGGAAACAACTCAAAACTTCCCCTGCAAGCGAGCAGCTCATGAACGTTTCGACCGCCCGCTCCTCACGGTTGACGTGGCTCTAGCCTGGCTCGCTGCTGTTGGAGCGTCATACGACCTCGCTGTTGCTTGTTTCTTCGAAACATTGATGGAACTGCCAACACCCGTGCTTTCTCGTTCATCATCATCGGCTTTTCGCTTGCGGGAGAAGACGCTTTGGACCGCTTTCTCCATGGCATTTTTTTGGTTGAGAGCCTCCGCATTCTTTCCCTTGGCCGAGCTTAGATCCATTGGCTCCTCTACGGCGCGCAAACGACGGTTGGCATCCGATGATGGCGGGGTCAGTGTTCGGATGCCACCGGATTCAATATCTGGGGATTTTGGGGCTGAAAGAGTGCGGCTCGATGGGGTGGGGTCTGATTCGGTGGGTTCGTGTTGATTTGATTCTCGTTGTTTTGAGAGCCAGGACAGGAGTTCTGCTGGAGCTTCCTCGTCGCCTTCTTCATCCCCTTTGTCGAGTATGTTGTCTGCTAACTCGCCTATGATCTCGTCGCCGGCGTCCTTGTCCGTCATCATGCGCATCGCGAATTGGAGGAGTTGCTGGGGATCCATTCCATTGAGAGGGCCACCGGCATCAGCAAGGTTCTTTTGCAGAGCAGCCATCAACACGGCAGGATCAATGCCCACGTCGTCGTCCTCTTCGCCCTCTAGTTCCTGGGTTGGAGAAATGCGCTCTGAGAAGGCGAGTTTTTGATTCCCAGACTTTGGCATTTTCATTTCTGGCGATGGCGGCGTGGCAGAAGCCCATACGGACATGTCTGTAAGACGTTCTCTCCAGTCCTTCAGCAATGCAATGGGCTCTTGACTCTCGTCAAGCATCTTCGGTTTGTTACTCTGGGTCGCCTTCGCGCGCCATACCACTGGCTGCATCGAAGGGACCAAAGTGCCAGGAGGGGGGGATGTCCGCCCAGTCCCCGTCTTCTGCCTCTTTTTCCCGTGGCCGCCAGCAACCGCTCCTGTTCCTCCTCGCTTCCTCTTCTGGCTGTTTTGTGCCGTCTGCGGCTTCTGCTTGTGAAGGTAGAAGTTCGAATCATCGTATCCATCCGAAGCGTATTCCAGATCATTGAAATAATCAAAGCGGTCCCAGTCCGAGACGGCGTCCTCGTCGGCGTAGGTGGTGGGGGGTGGGGAGTTCACGACGTGCTCGGCCAAGTCATCAGCCACCATGTACTCGTCCTCCACATAGAACCAATCCTCGTCATAGTCGGAGTAGTTGTCGTCGCCGTAGTCACTCATATTAGCGGTAGTCGGGTAGGAGAGTGGATGGGCGGGATATATGAGGGCTCAGGTAATGAGGTCGTCCCACTGCGGCGCGGGAGCGGCTGAACGCGTCATTCGCTGATTGGCGGGCTGGTGCACACACCGGTGAACACAGGATAGAAATCGATGAAGTTATGGCGGGTAGAGGGAGGCGGCGATGGAGAGAGGGTGAGGAGACGCGGAGGACGTTGAAAGCGTGCAAGTGTCTGACCGCGTGCGGAGCTATTGTCGTGGAGCGACCGTGCACGATGCCATATTGGAGAGGCCTGGTTACTAATGTATACTAAGATTTCCAATCGAGTCAGAGGGGATTTTTTTTGATATGTTTAGTCCCTTGCTGGGATTAAATTGGCTGTCGAAATGATGCTGTCTTCTGCAGCAGTAAACGTGCATGGTATTCGAAATCGAGGTGCAAACCCATGGCGTCGGCCAAGACTTATTTACAGTACCGGCTCGCGACGGCTTAGAAGCGCCGAGGCATGCTGGACATTCGCTCTTCACTTCAGTACACACTTCATGAAACCTCCTACCTCTTTGCTCTCCTGAATGAATTTAGACTCTTTCATCTACGTAGATTATCACAATGCGTGCCATCCAAAAGTCCAGGCACCTCTCCCGCCATATCCTCAAAGCGCATGCTTTCCCGCACGTGAGATACAGTTCCGTCGCAACATCCACAATCAAGCCTCTCACCTCCATTCTCATAGCAAATAGAGGAGAGATTGCGCTGTAAGCCGACATATATCGTGCTTCATGGCATGGTGCTAACCTAAGCACAGTCGAGTTGGTCGAACAGCAGCAGAGTACGGCATTCGAACAACAACACTCTACACAGACCCCGATGCTCGATCACAACACGCTCTAAGCTCACCCTATGCTGTGAACCTCGGCGAGCCTTCAGCCTACCTTGATGGAGATCGTATAATACAAATTGCTAAAGAGCAGGGTTGTCAGGGTATCCATCCAGGCTATGGCTTTGTAAGATCCAAAGGAGCGAGCTACTAAGTAATTGAAAACTAATTTATTCCACAGCTGAGCGAGAACCCAACCTTCGCGCGGAAATGTACAGAAGCAGGTCTAACCTTCATTGGTCCACCGTGGCAAGCCATTGAGTCTATGGGAAGCAAGAGGTAGTGCTGCTTTGCCCTTATCTTGCTCACAAGCTAAATGAGGAACCCAGTGAGTCCAAAAATATAATGACCGCAGCCGGTGTGCCATGCATCCCTGGGTACCATGGCTCAAATCAAGACCCCGAATACCTCAAGAACGAGGCAGCGAAGATTAGTTACCCAGTTCTCCTCAAAGCCGTAAAAGGCGGCGGCGGAAAAGGCATGCGAATCGTCAACAGTCCCGAAGAATTTTTCGACCAACTCGCCTCTGCGAAATCAGAAGCGCGGAACTCATTTGGAGACGAAGTTATGCTAGTAGAGAAGTACATTACAACACCACGGCATATTGAAGTTCAGGTTTTTGCGGATAAACACGGCAACTGTGTAGCCTTAGGGGAGCGGGATTGTAGCATTCAGAGACGACATCAGAAGATCTTGGAAGAGAGCCCAGCGCCACATTTGAACGAGGAGATCAGGCAGGATATTTGGGAAAAAGCGAGGGCGGCAGCTCTAGCGGTCAAATATGAGGGCGCGGGAACTGTGGAATTCATCTTCGACAACGACACGGGAGAATTCTTCTTCATGGAAATGAACACGCGGCTGCAAGTTGAGCACCCCGTCACAGAGATGGTCACAGGAGAAGATCTAGTAAGATGGCAGCTTATTGTTGCAGAAGGTGGTCGTCTACCCCTAACTCAGGATGAAGTAGAGCAAAGGATTAAGGAGAGAGGTGCAGCCATCGAAGCAAGGATATACGCAGAAAACCCCGACATGAACTTCATCCCAGATTCAGGTATTCTACTGCATCTCCGCTCGCCCAAACCAAGCTCTACCGTACGGATAGATGCAGGTTTCGTTACCGGCGACGAGGTGTCATCCCACTACGATCCCATGATCGCAAAGCTCATAGTCCAGGGCCCGACTCGCAAAGCGGCAATACAGAAACTTCACTCTGCATTAGAAGAATATGAAGTCGCGGGCCCAACCACCAACATCGAATTCTTGAAGCGGATATGTGTGAGTCCAGATTTCATCGCTGGTAACGTCGAAACAGGCTACATTCAAAAACACCATTCCGAACTCTTCACTCCGGAACCTCCACCACCAGAAGTCTACGCTCAAGCCGCACTCGGCCTCATTCTGCAAGAGATATCTTCTTTTCAAGGGGGTGGGAGTGACCCTTTTGCTACACCACCAGTCACGGCCGCTGGTTTCGGCACTGGCTACCAACTCCGCGAATACAATCTCGTAGAAGTTGCCGCCGATGGAAAAACCCCTCCTATCCCCACAACCGCCCAAATCCTGCAAACCGCACCCTCAAAATTCAACATCACCGTCGCAGGTCAAACATACCAAAACGTAGCCTCCTCCTTCACACCCTCAACCTCAACTCTAACAACCTTCTACCCACATACCCGCCTCTCCACCACTATCATCCCCATCCCTTCCTCTCCACCCCTCACCTCCTTCGCCGCCGCCGCCACCACATTCACATTATTCCAAGGCGGACGCCAATATCGGCTCGCTCTCGCCCTCCCTAAATGGGCAGAAAAAGCCCTCGGAGTCAAAGATGAGACGAATTCCGTGCTAGCGCCTATGCCATGTAAAGTACTGAGAGTGGAAGTTAGGGAAGGGGAAGTGGTGAAGAGGGATCAGCCGCTGGTGGTTATTGAGAGTATGAAGATGGAGACGGTGATTAGGAGTCCGGTAGATGGGGTTGTGGGGAGGGTTGTTCATGGCGTTGGGGATTTGTGCAAAGCAGGGACGGCTTTGGTAGAATTTGTGAGTGAGGAGAAGGAGGAGGGTAATGATGAGAAGTCCTGAGGTTGGGGGATGAGGATGCAAGGTCTTAATGAGAATACTAATGCTTTGAATTCTCCATATGTGGAAGGCTAAATAGATGCTATATGAGTAGATGTCAACGGTCTTGTTGCCCAGGCCTCTTGTAGGAGACCTGGTTCGACGAATTTGGCAGCATGCTGCTGAGTGACAAGGCCTGCGTTATCTCTCATGTCCCTGTAACCCTGTTCGTAGAAGGCACCCTTGTTCGCATATCCTCGGTTGTGGTCGACAATCTTGTCACTATAACAGGGTTTTTGAATGTGGAAATATGTATTGGTTCCAATAGGGACAATACTAGGAGCATCCGTAGGTTTAGCTGGATATACCGAAGACGAAACTGTGGAAGCGCAGGCGGGGTTTGAGATATGTGGAGGCCGCCGGGTTGGGATCAGAAATAGCAGTAGAGAGTGGTGACTATTGGATAGGCGAAAAGGAAGGTAGCGGTGGGATTGAGGTTGGTGCAAGATGTCTCCTCCCGCACGGAACTGATGACATGGGAACCCGTCAAGCAAATGTATTTTGCTGATTCGTCATTTCCGTTAAATGTGCCCACGCAGAATCCGTGATTCGTTGCGCCGGGAAATAGGAAATAGATTCCATAGCACCATCCACCAGTGAGATCGCTGCCCGTTTGAGAACACCACTCGCGCTATTGGCATTGCGAGGCTAGAGATGGTAATCAGAAGCCGCGTTTCTCTCGGTCCATTTAGATGTACGGTTGTAACGATAAACTTTATGTTAGGTTTCGCAGTGCAATTATTGGCCACCAGCTTCTTCATGCTGTCAAACGTGCCATTAGGCTCACTAAAGAGACATTTTGAATCATTGAAAACAAGTTGAATGAGCAAGCAACCGGGCATGTAGGTTGTCACGATTCCGTTGATCAAGTTTTTGTCTTGGACCGCCGGTGACTCCATACCGCAAAGTGGTTGGAGTCGAAGCTGCCAATGCCTGCAGCATAGCCTCTAGTATTTTTACACTTGGGATATTAGCTCTAGTGCTCTTGGAAGGTGTGGAGGCGATGGGCGGTGGCATTGTGAGGAGTAGTACGGATATATGGGCTGACAAAATCGACGACGACGACGTTGTTGGATTGACACCATTGAAATAGATGGTATCGCAAAGTATAGTTACCTCCAAAGCCATAGGAGATGGAGCCGCCGATGTTCATGACCTTGATTCTGGTGCATAGCAGGACTGCCCGATGCTCTAGAAGACTAGGTCTCCCCGGGATAGGCCACAATGTGACGCGAAATGGGATTCCCAACGCGTAAATACTGGATAACTCTGTTCCGGCCTCTTCTCATGTCTTCTATCGGCAGAGCGATGGCCCTTTTGCATAATCTTTCTAGAGGCAATCAGGGCTTCCAACGAGGCGTAGTACTGTACGATTGGGCGATTTTGAGGCCTGTACGGGTGAGATTTTGTGTACGTTCGTACGATAGGGAGGAGGAGAGGTAGGTGTACGTATCGTAACTGTTACGGCTCACGTGATCTGTACGAGTAGTACGATTTGATTAAAGTACGCTGTACTCTAGTTAAAACAGCTAAGACTATAGGTCCCTAGAGACGCAAGATTAAGGTCTAATTAACTATAAAATAACTAGTTCTCCCTAGTAACAAGAGCAGATAGGACTAGATAAGGCCTGTAAGGCGGCAAGAGGCGTGGTGTGAGGGGGCGTGGTGTGAGGGGTATTAATCAGGAAACACAAGTCACAGAGAGGGAATGCAGGATAGGGGGTAACAAGAGTAAACCTTAGGGTTGGAGGCAGAGGTACAGAGGCCTAGGAGCCTATATACCCCGTGCCAATCCTAGGGTACTAAGGGGTTGGATAGCTGTAACATAACTGTGTATACAAACTTCCCAAAAGGGTAATACGATCCGTACTACGTACCGTACCTAGGGCATCATTAAACGTACGGTACGGCTCACGAACTCGGTACGTTCGTACTGAACACGTGACCGTTACGGTTCACTTTGTACGGACCGTAGTACGGCCCGTTGGAAGCCCTGGAGGCAATCCCTTATCCCCATTCCCTAAGATGTGGATTTGAAAATACTACCCTGATCATAACACTATCTCATCTACGAAGATGCCCTCAATTTAGCTCTACTATCATCAGGATGTGCCCAGAAACCGAATTGTGGACAACGTCGATGCCTGATGCCGGGCCGCTTAACTTGTCGAGAGTAACTTTTTACTCCCAGCCGAAAGATATGGAGAAGGCATGTGTCCCTGCGTATTTCCATATCCCGAGGCCTATAAGGATAGCGTAAAAATTTCGAGAGAGAGAACATGCGCTCCTTAGAAGGCGATGAGAAGCGCTGCCAGGGTCCACTTGTTTGATTTATATCCGTAAGCCTGAGAGGTGGTGCACGGAAGAGTGTTGTATTGATGTGGAACCTCTAGGGGAAGCCATACAGGTACTAGTAGATAGTGGTACTAGTAGGTAGTGGCTTGGCTTGGTTAAATATCCCCAAATCCAGCGTGCGAAGAGAGGGTGCGATGGACCGATGGGTTGGACTAGGATATGCAACGCTCCGTTGGATGCTTGCTGATCTACATGTCATGCTTATCTCTAAGATTCTCTTACATTATCTAGATCCTGCAGGATTCTCTCCAAATGATAATGGCCGCAGCGCAGCCTTTATGTAGCTTGGAGGGAGATTTCCCAATTTTTTGCCGTGTACGACCAGGGTTTTTCCTTGAGAAAGCGGGCGGGAAGAAGCATACCCAGGAACTTCCAAAATAAATCCCAAGAGTATAGGAATTCATCTCACAATTCTGACTGAATATAAGCCCGGTAAGTTAGCTCTCTAGGTAGCACGAAGTGGCAACACCTTTGGCATGGGACGAGACCTCATGCGTCCAATCCCGGATAGCATCCGAAATTCCCATGCGTAAGCGGCTGTAGCGGGAATAATTTAGACGAAGTGTGACTATCATGAGATAAGGCTGTGACCACGACCGTCATTGTACGAGCCTCGAAGTTAAAGGCTTCGGATGCGGCGATATCTCTGAACATACTCGGCGCGCTTGGGCAGCGCCAAGTGTGCCAAAGGCAAGAACGCTATCGATAAGGTGGTCGAGCAAATACCCAACCAGAAAGCAATCATGGCAAGAGCAGGGACAAGGGAGAGATAATATATATCATTTTAAATGAGGACAAGTGCATCGTCCTGAGTTAAATGTGGAATGTGGTTTCTGCTCGAGAGTGTGCCGCCCTCCCCTAGATGATGGAATTAGCTCCTGACATACCCCTCACACACCGCCAGAGCAAATTCTCTCAGGGCTCTGCTCGCGATTTCCTTACCCCACCCTGAAAATTCGTCGGGCTAGGATTTAGTCGTGATAAAGTGGGTATATATATCGATAAAATGTTGGAATATTTTAATTCTCACTAGTAGAAGCGTAGTACCTCACACGTTTCGAATTACCTGGCTTGGTGGTGTAGTTGGTTATCACGTCAGTCTAACATTGCTCACAATGAGTGTGTTGGGTACACTGAAGGTCCTGAGTTCGAGTCTCGGCCGAGTCAAATACTTTTTTGCCAGTTTAGAGTCCTGCGAGAACACCCCCACGTATCACACACACACATTTCTTTTTGATCTCCCGGGCTAATTTTACCACCCTGCAATTGGTCCATGGTGAGGTGACAGCAACATAGCAAAATAAGACTCAGACGCGAGTGACCTTATGAGTACTCAATCAATATTTATCAATGTCCTTTTCCCTTTTCCAACACAAATACTTGCATTTGCCTCATTCTTTCCGGATCACACAACCATTTCGCTCAGTGACAAATACTCAGATCCAGGAAGCTCAGCCTTCGCTTCATTCCGAAGTAGACAATCTCCCTCTCCTAAATTTACAGACTCTGCATACAAGGATTTGTTAAGTCTTCGTGTATGAAATTAGCAGTTTGAAACAGAAGACTTTGTTCTTGTCTGGAGCATCTTATTGCTGCTTCTAGCTCTGTCAGAAAGAATATCGTATATCTAATAGTGTTTGGAAAGTTTTAGCTCGGTTTGCAACTAGGACTCTTCACTTGTAAGATCTAAGACATACCCAGGAATGACTAGGTGAAATTACGTGGACATTAAGAAAGTGTTTTCTACTTGCAGTAGCCAGTGTTAGGAGAAGAGAATGCCTCTACTTCGTCCCGAAAGCCGCGTGATTGTTAATAACCAGAAAATTACCAGAAGAGAAGCCGCTCTTAGGAGGAGGAGGAGTGGAGAGACCAGGTGGACTAGCAACCGTGCTGACCCAAGCCCGAACGCTAAGGGATTCTTCGAATATGGAAGTCTAATGCCGTCTTTGGCGCTATTCCGCAATGGATATCCATACAATATATTTAATGCTTCCGTTGAGAAAGAAATATCTTCAAATTCAGCGAAACACGTAAGGTAAGCATTACACTCAGCGTTCTTCAGCCACGCCTCTCCATCTTGAGGTCCTTTTCCCGAATCCAGGCCCCGTTCTTGTACGGCTGGCCATTGCTGTCCTCGAGTTGATACTCCCAGTACGACTTTGATTTGTTAAGGCGGCCTTTAGCAATCTTAAAAGTGCCCTTTGTGCGAACCCCTGATTGGACTATGCTGATGTGCACCGTGTCCCTCTTCTTGAATTTCCTTGATTGCTGCACCCAGAGTTAGACAAAGGGATTGAAATTCATGACGAAAAACGAGTGCGTACATCAAGAGCATTCGGCTCTATTTTGAGCCTAGATATATGCTTAGGAATCACGTCATCGCTTGTGATACCCCTATTCACTTCTTGTGCAGTTCCGCCGTAGGATTCTCCAGGAGCGGCTCCTGCTTGTGGTGCTTATGGTGCTCGTGGTAGACTCCACTCAGGTGGAGGCATCCCCAGGGGGTCCCCACCCATGTCTATCCTGAGGTCGGGTTTCGGATTTGCCCTGTTGATGTCGCGTATGCTGTTTGGCATGTTCAGGGTGTTTAATATAGAAGCCTCGAAGTCATTATCGGAATTTAATCCACTCTTTCGCTGAAGGTCATAATTATTCGTGAATGCTGCTAATGAATATTGAGGATATTGAGGATATACAGGGTAATCCGTAGTGTAAGATCCAGGAGGGGAAGTTAGAGAGGGGATATTAACTGTTAGTCCACCAGATTCTGTCACCCCAAGTGATTTGGGCGCTTGGGTGATAATTTCATGATCGTTAGTAGATACTGCTACATTGGACCGTTGTGAGGTCTGGAGGATTGCATGTTCGTGAGGCCTCCTCACCATGTTCCCTATGCCACATACTCATGCCCATCTCTAGCGATGTAGTTATTCTGGCATTAGAGCCAGGAAGCAACTCAGCGATATCTTGGAATATCCCTTCGGCTGGAAGCATATGGAGGTATGGACTTCGGTCGTCTGCCGCGTAAATACTACCACATAGCGCCCCATCGCGGACAACCCAAGAGCCCGACAAGCCAGGAGCTAATAGTGTGTTCAGCTGCAGCCCTTTCCACCAAAAAAAAATAAAAAAATCAACGTACCGCCTGTGGTTACCACCTGAATCTTCTTCGTGCGCATGACGGCGCCCCTGACAATAACTGAAGCATCACCTTCTAATAGATATCCCTCCAAAGGTTCACCACCACAAGTTGCGATTATCCATACTTCTCCACTGGGGAGGTCGCGTGTGGGAATGAATCCCCAGATAGGTGCGACGGCTTTATTATCTGGATTGTGAAATTCATTTGACGTCTCCCCAAGGGAACCGATATCAATGAGAGCAAAATCTGATGCATTTGGCGCCAGGTCAGGGAAGGCATAATCACCGCTTGTAGTTCCGTGACCAAGATACGCAATAATCTGCGGTAGTGGTACTTCCACCCACCTAACGTCCTCCGTTCCATGAATCCGATTCGCATCTAGTGGAGGTCTTCTAGTGAATGATGTTTGTGTCTGAGAAGAACATGGACTATCAGCGAAGGCTTCTGGTTCCGAGTCGGAGCTTGTTTCGCAGTCGGAGCCTGAATCCGAACAAATATTATTCGTCGATTCAACTTCGTTTATGGAAGCGCTGCGAGAGCCCTCATGAAAGAAGTTCATGATAGCGTGCGCTGACGTCAACCCAAATAGAGAACTTCCGACCATAACGGAGCCGCCAAGCGTTGAGTAACGCTCGATGGTACCGTCTGAGGTTTGGATAGTGAATCTGGCTTTAGCACCGCAGATACTCTTCCAACCGGGGCGCGGGCACTGGACGGCGAATGTCATTTTACAGGCTTTCCCTTCAAGACGTGGCGAATATAGTGAAATTTCTCTTGCTGCAGGCC
Organism: Lindgomyces ingoldianus; assembly: GCF_010093535.1. Classification (NCBI taxonomy): domain Eukaryota; kingdom Fungi; phylum Ascomycota; class Dothideomycetes; order Pleosporales; family Lindgomycetaceae; genus Lindgomyces; species Lindgomyces ingoldianus. The sequence goes on along the minus strand of NW_022985182.1, from coordinate 532,498 downwards.
ATGGAGCATGTAATGAGGTGTAAGGGGGTTCCATACAAAAAGTATCAAGGAAATGGTTCAGGTAGGCCAAGTTGCGAATAGTCTCTCGAACCTTTTTCTTGCATTTCTTGCTGCCGCAGTGAATCCAAACGGTTGGTTTTAAGGCTATAGGATCTTTCGGACAGGTCATACCGGCTTCGAGTACAACGGATGCGGGCGAGCATTTCTTCCCAGCCATGCACAACACCAACTCTGTAATTACCTCATCGTCACGCATTGATTTCGACAACATACTGGTCGCTTGGCACAGGTAGCTTTCGAGATCCGGCCGGACGTCTCGATCCCACTTGTCCTGAACAACACTCGGAGGTGGTAAGTTTCCTAAGAGACCTACATACAACCTGTCGACCTTGTAGACTTGGGCACATCTCTTAGAGCAAAACTTGGTGTGTTCCTCAGCAGGCCGGGTTGGATGTTTGCCCTTTGCTTGCCCTTCAGCACGAGTGGGTACGGTTAATGTATGCAAAGGCCGGTCTGTGGCAGAAATCGGGCTGTCCAAGCACACAATACCATTCTCCATACTTTCCCTAAACATCACGAAGTTAGAGTGGCTTTGTAATGAGAATAGAATAATCAGACCTAGAACTTACGAGAAATCGTTGGGGCATTGTATGCTGTGGATTTGCGTATCTCCCATGTTGACCGTGCGACGGTGGATGCTCTAGGCAGCGCAGGTAAGATTGTGGCCTTTCATCTGTGCTCTAGCGAGAAAGGGATCTTCGGATGTAAGCTCGGGTCTTAGCGAAACTAATCAACTTAACTTTACCATCGACACGAGGCAATGTCCTACCCAACAAGGCTGTATGAGTGTATCAAGCGTACAGGAGGTGTTACGACAGAGTGTTAAGGACTTAATGTATATAGAGCCTCAAAACATCTACCTTGTATGAGGATTTGTCTGCGCTGATGATATGCCAAGGCCTAAACTTTCATCCTGCAGTCTTGGTGGTTGCTGGCATCTCCGACCGCTCCCTAGGCTAGCAGCTGCACCAAGGTACCAGGCCAATCTCCACTGGACGAACACTACCAGCCCATTGGCGCCCACCTCTGGAGAAACGTTCCATCTCCTCTTGTGGCCCTGACTATCCCGAACATATACTCCATGTTTATTTTCCAAGAATTGACTAAGCAGCGGACGTGGTGAATCTGAGAACGGAGCGGAAGTGCGAACTGATCAGTGCGTTCTGGCTCTACCTGCATTTGGCTGTACTCGACTCTATCGCAGCGGATTATGCATCCTCCTCGAATACATTGGTAGAACTCTCCAAAGCTTGTATCCACATGCATAGAAGTTTGCGACACAAGAGTTGGACGGCTTGCTCACCATCGTCAGAGACTTGAAGGCCAATCGGAATATGGCACAGAAAAAGTTGACGTTGGAAATCAAGAAGGACTATCGGAATACCTTCGACCCTGCTATTGCCCACTAGATGGAGCTTGCGGCTCGTTTCTGGCTTAGGATCTGTGTACGCTTTAAGAGCCTGTCTGTGGGGGCAGAAATCCTCGGGATACCCGTATCGATTGGCAAGACGATCTGTCTCTGGACGACATGTTTGCGGCGCAATTTTCTCATGAAGCAAGTAAGACGGCGCCCTTTAATTTCCCGATTGACGGTTCCTTCACTGCTATAAATTTAAAGAAGATATGTCGATTGCACATTCGTTGGACGGACAACTTGATTGACCACTTGAAATTGGAGGGACGACCAGGACAACGAAGTTTGTCCATTTATCGACAAAAAATATACCTCATCAACCACCGGAGAGAACCAGAAACAACCCGTATCCAAGCAGAAATTCTAAATGAAGCCATCCACACTCTCGATCTCCTTTTCCCAATTGGCGACGAGAAAACAGAAGATTTCCTGGAAGAGGAAAACATTAATTTTAATACAAGAGATGCATCCGAGCTACCACGGGCGACCGAACTCAACGATTTCAAGTATTGGAGAAACAACCTAGGCCAATTACTAACTCTCCTTAACGGGCCTCCGGAGACCGTTGTCCAAACATTGCTCGATACGCGAAATATTACCCAATTCGCAACGCTATGGGTGTCTATCATTGGAATTTTTCTCTTGACTATACTTTTCGGTATCATAACATCCGTATATTCCATCAAGCAGTACCGTGTAGCTATTAAGTCATACGAACTTTCTCTCGCCCTAGCCTGTCAGCAAATGAATACACCGCTACCTGGGTTCTGCAGTTAGCGGCATATATTGGATTCTGTAGAGAAGCCCAGTACAAAAGGATTGGAAATATCTAACTGCTTGCGATTTCCTCAGTTCAAATATCTTAGTGGCCATAGTGGGTGTCTTTAAACTGTGGTATCTAAAATGGTTTAAGTTAAGTTCCGAGTCTAACGAATGCAAATCCAGACTTTCGAAGTTCGAAATTTTTGCATATTTATCAAGGATGCGTCTCTCAGAATTGCACCTACCCTGTACTCAGACCCTTAGGGGCCATATCAGCGCGAGAATCTGGGGTTTGGCCCCTAGTTCGGTCGTTCGCAAGTCGTCGCCATATCTTTTCTACATTCCACCAGGCGTTTTCAAGGCTTGAATGCAAGGCAATTGTGAAAGGCAGAATTCGTCGTATTCTTCTCGTTTTTGTCAGGGGTTTGGTTCTCGTTTTAGCCAACCTGCTTCAGGCAGCCACAATAGCTGTGGCTGTGCACATCCTCCCAGCAATCCATCCTCTGATATTCTATGTATTTGGATGTCTCCTTTCCCCATCACAAGCCTCTTAGACTTCATTATCTGTCTCTTCACTCATCTCCTTGTCAGAGATATTTCTCCCTGCAGCTAATAGGTATTTCCAACATGCCCAGTCCATCTCTCCCTCAAGGATCCCCTCAACCACACACTACCACCACCCCGGCTACCCTCAACCCCATAACACCCTTCTTCTTCGAACAATATCCTCCCGCAACGGCTACCATCTCCTCCCCACTCTTCCATCTCCCTCGAGAAACCCGTGACCAAATTTACGCCAATCTCTTCTCTAGCTCTCGCTACCAATGCCGAGAAGGAAACCTCGACGCCATATATGGTTATCGCAGCCCATCCAATAGCACAGGCCTACCAAGGTGGATACTAGCCTGCAAACAACTGCTGTCCGAAGCCTTAACAGAGTTCTACCGGGGCGCTCGGTGCGTCCACGGGGATGGAGGCACACCCAAGCACACGCCTACGACGTTGTCGCCATATAGTCTAATCTCTTTGCACCGCGTACGGAGACTGGAATTTGGGTACGATGAATCTACACCCATTCCCCTGAACTTCGCGCCCGGCATCCGAAAAACTGATCACTCCGGTGCTGTTGTCACCATCCCCGCCATAGACCCCTCAGAGGCCAATATCCCCAACATCCGCCAACTCAGCGAGCAGCTGCGTGCCACCGTGCACGAAGTCCGCGAACTGCGGTTCCAGCTGCAGCTTCCGGACAGCTGGAAGTTTGCGTGGGTGGAAGATGTGTTGACTTGGAGGGTTGATATGTCTGGGTTTGAGAAACTGGGGGAGGGGTTTGAGCGCGTGGAGTTCGTTGTTGAGACGCCAGTTATTGATGCGGAGAGAGATGGTCCAAATGCGGTACAGGGGGTGGCCATTGTTTATGGTTTGTTACAGCGGGAGCTTGAGAGAGTGGGTAGGCGGCTTGTTGGGTTTTGTTCTACTAACGACAACGGAGAAGACGAGCGTCAAAACTACGCTATCAAAGACTGGCTCGACACTTCCTCCCACCAACACTGGCATATTTCCATCCAGCGCACGCCAGACCGTACTTCGAACCGAACCATCTCTTTCCCTGGTCTGAGAAAGTGGATCACGCCTGAAGGACTCCGCCACTATGAAAGGGTCGGGGAGCAAGTCGACGGGCTCGTAACATTCTGTGCCGCGAGTTGGGGCACGACAATTGAAGTCGACGTACCAACTGATGGGCGACGACCCATTCCCGCAGAGACGGGATATCCTAGGAACTCGTTTTGTCCGGATCCGGCGGTGGAGAAGGAATTGATCCAATGGGGAGTGTTGTGAGATTGTAGTGGACTGGGAGGTACAGTTCTCTCCAATATCTATCTAAAAATGACTTTATCTTCACTCAGAGATAGAGAGGAGGCCTCGGTGAGTGACTGAGGAATCGCTACCACGTCTACGACGCCTAAATATGAAGTACTGTGGCTCAGTGCAGCAGACAAGTTTAATAAGAGAACTACGACGCTACACCAACACTACCCCCTTCCTTTCCCCTCTTTCTCATCCTATTTCATTGATAGTTCTTCCCCAATCGAAATTTCTAGAGCTCCCCTACCGAATTCTATTCGTTATCCTTCTTAGAAGGAGATGAGAGGATGTATTGTGGATGTCTCATGGTAGTGATGTTTGACAAAATAGATTCGTTAGAAGTTATCGGAAATGAATATAGATAACGAAGTAATACGCCATCGCAGATGCACATGTTTGCTGTTGTTCCCGAAGTAAAGTCCAGCTGGTATCGTCCTCCCAAGCAAATCCAATCCAATCCGAGTCGACGCCAGAATCTGAATCCAAATCCAAGTCCAAGTCCAAGCCAAAATACCTTCCCACACTCTACACTAACAGTGGCAGGATCTACACTCCTACTAGTAGAATCTGCCCTCTTTCATCCCCACTGTCTCCCCTCTTCACCACCGATGCACCGGCACACCCGGATGCATATTCAGCAAATACTGGGGTCCGGGCATCTGCCCACCACCATAAATATTCCCATTCCCTCCACTCCCGCTCCTGCCATGTGTCCCAGGTCCCATCCCCGGACTCGGCCTATTCAAACTCGCCGCACTCCCGGCTCTGCTCTCATCATCCAGCTTCTGTCCCGCATAATACGCCGCCAGTACCAAATCTTGCTCGTCCTCCTCTCTTACCCTCCTCATCCCTTTCGCGATCGCATACGCGGATCCCCGTCGTCGAATGCATGTTTGCAGAAGCATGAGGAAACAGAAAACGGCCAGCGCCACGGCAGTGTAGGCAAGAATTATGGGCATGCCTTGTGAGGAGAGGTGGAGGCCCAGTCCACCAGTTAGGGTGAGAATTGTGAAAGTGAAGGAGATAGCGGGGTTATGGAGGCGCGGGATTGTTGGCGAGAGTCGGGAGAGGCGGGGGATGGGGAGGAGCGACATTAGGAGGATTGGGAGGATGGATATGAAGGCTATGATTTGGTGGGGGGAGTTGAAAGTTTTGGACTTTGAGTCATTGTTAGTTGTATGTTTGATATTTACGTTTGAGGCGCGGTAGGGAGAGGGGCTTACACGGTTGTACTCTCCACTTGTGGCAATTCCGAGAGCGTATGCAATAATGAGAAACACAATGATAAAGACGGAGATTCCGACGTGAATCCCGATCCTCTTGACAAAGCCCGCGAAAATCAGGTTCAGCGGCCACAACACAAACAGCGCCAAACAGCCCAATACGGCATGTGCGAGATTCATGCGGTCATGATCTCTAACCATGCCGCCCTTCAACTGGACTCCATTCAGCGCCGTGCTCGCAGTAGGCACTTCGCCTTTACCAGTCGCGACAAGCATGTCCATGGTGAACTTGCCATAGCGGATGTGGCGTTTGAGGGGAGCATTCAGTCCGTTGGACTGTAACCGGTTTCCAGGACCGAAGGCGTAGATCATGGGATGTACGGTGGTTTTGACGTCGATAAAGCCGCCAGGCCAGACACGGCAGTTGTGGCACACTGCTTTGAGGACGAACATATCGTCTGTGATGCCCGTGCCGGGAAGAGTCGAGAATTGGATGTCTTTCGCGAAACTTGGCTCAGAGTGCCCTGTGGCAATCCTTGGACTGATCGTAACATCTACTCTTCGTTAGCTTATATTCATTTTATACACCCCACCTTATCTCCTTGTGACGAGAAGAGGGAATAGGAACGCTGGGGGCCATACTCTTCCCATCCTGACTCGGATACAGCACAAACATCAAACTATTCCTCATCTCCTGTCCAAACCCCACCCCCACCCACGAATAAGCTGGAGACGTGAAGTATATGAAGACATCGCTACTGTCGTTTGCAATGTTGAGCGAGAACTGGGTTTCGGTTTCCGACAGGTAGAACGTGGATGCTGGTGGGGCTTGTGCAAGGATGAGTGAGGGACAAACTGTAAGAAAACCGAACGATTAGCCTTTAATTCCAACGTAAATCTTTCCAGGCAGCTATCCCCTCAGAGGTTCGCATGAGTTCCCCGAAGTCGAGCTTCGAAGAGAGGGAGAGGAATGGAAAGAAGAGCACATACTCGCAACTAGCGTCAGAATCGCAACCCCCCTCTGAAATCGGCAACTAAATCCGAACATCTTCAACTATAAAGGTGGTTACGCACAGCGCATAAAGATCCGCAGATCTTTTTCAGAGAATTAGAAGAATAGAAAAACCTGAAGAAGACAAAATAGAAGAACGAACGCATGAAGAATCGAAACACGGCCCCGCGCCTTGCTTATACGGACATGGCAGCCAACCTCTGTTTCTCGCCCAACGTACAGATCTCACCCTCACATTGAAACACATGAGCGCCAGCAGTGCAGCGCTTCCATTTCATCCCTCATGCGTTGTCTTGTCGCAAGCAAGGAACAACCCGCCCAATCACACTTGCCAAAAACCGTCAAGAACTCGGCGCTTACAGCTCAGTGCATGCAAAGTCAGGGGGTCGCGCCAACCACAATTGCAGTCGCCAGCGCCCAAGACATTCGGCGCTACATGAAATCAATCAATACTTTTGGGGTCCAAAAATAACCTCCCCAAGGTGAAGCCATATTTGTGAGGGCGCGAATGCGCAGTCAGCCTTGTGTCTTGTCGGAGGGATTTTGACGAGTCGCTAGCACAACATGAAGCACACGCGGGGGAAACGAGTGGTCTGCGCCAGGCTAACCGTATTCGGTCCTGTCAGCCTTCAATCTATCGGATGCGCTGCCATGTTTGAAGATACATCATTTCTCATCAGTGATCAGGAAAACAGCCTTTCTATTCATAATCGTGCCAAGATATGATATATGTGACAGTCGTGGGTAAGTTGGGTTGAATGAAATTCCAAAGGAATATACCACCCTCACTTCCGGAAGCCTGCCCAGACCTAAACCCTAAAAAAGAAAAGAAAAGAAAAGGAATTGAAAACAAGAAGGGGAAATTGTGGGGCTAAGACTTGCAAACCAGTTCTACGCGCTCCACCAATGCTGGTCATTAGAGTCGTAAGGATGCAGGGCCCGAGGAGTGACTGTACCCTCAAGCAACTTGAGGAGTAACAGAAACCTACGGACCATCATGAATCGTATCGTAAATCGTCTGGTATCATCCTCCATACTTTTATGAAAACTTCAAAGGGGCAGAACATCTTGTATCGATTCCAAATCAGAGATCAAAATGTGATCAGAAATCCTTCAATGCCCAAAGAGCATGCTGAATTGGTGCACGGTGAAGAGAGACTGTGCAGAGGAACAGTGCAGCTGCTTTGGCAATCACTGGAGACTCCAAGTGAGTTGAGTCTTGTTCATTCGTCCAAGACACTCATCTGTACCGGTGTCGGTGTCGGTCGTAGGATACCTCGCGTTCGAAGAAGCGCTCGTCCCATCCTGGTTTCCGGTCTCGAACCTCTTCGCGCTCGTACTCGATCTGGCGGACTCGAGATTTACGCTTACGACGGATGTCATCAGAGATTTCGACAAGCTGAAGGACATCCTCCTGTGAACGTGTCAGCGACTGTTTCTAGGCAAGGGGTAGAGCAACTTGCATATCGTAGGTACTCCATGACATAGAAGAAATAGTCGGTTTCTTCATAGTCGTACCCCGCAGACTCTATGGCCTCTTTGATAACCAAATCCTTGGTGATTTCGGTCCACATGTCCTTCGCTTTAGGTTTCGCGGCTGGGGGACCAAAGTCAGTTACAATTTCGTCTTCTCCGCTGATAAACTTTGAGCGGCGGACGCCGTTGTAACGCTGCCAGGAGATCTCTTGAGCGCCGCCTCCAATGCCATCCATCCGAACGCGGTTCGTCCCTGGAGGCACATCCACAATCGTCCAGTCCTTGGTAGCGCCATTCCATGCTTCGCCAGGATAAGCACGCTCCAAGGCCTTTCGATTGTAGTAGTCTGCCTCCAACTCAAAGTCGGAGTCGGCTGGAGCAGTGAAGCGACGTCTAGGACCGAGACTGATAGAACGTCCGCTAGAGGAAGCGAGTTCAAGTTCGCGAGACTTACTTTCACGAGTCTCACGCTCGAAGATAAATTCCTCATCAAATCCTCGTGCAGGACCACGACTCCTGCTTCACAAATTAGCAACAGCCACAAGGCAAGAATCAGATGTAGCCTTACTCTCGCCGGCGAATTTCAATCTCAAGTCTATCCTCACGTGGAGGGGATGGTGGTGGCGGAGGAGGCGTGGGTGACCGGGCCCTCTCAACACCTGCATGGTTGTTAGAAGTGAAAGTAACTCGGATGTAGTCGAACTCACCATGGTCGATGTGGCGGTGATGGGTGATGACTTCTTGAATGATCGGAGGCCTGACAATTGGTTCCGGCTCTGGTGGTGGTGGCGGCGGAGGTGGAGGGCTCGGTGAACGCTCCTCCATACGTCGAATGATGATCTCGTCCTTGATCTGTTCACGTGGCGGTGGGGATGTCTCACGGCGACGGACGACGAACTCTTCGCGCTCCCTCGCAACTAGCTCTCCGCGAGATCGTGGAGGGGGCAGACTCCTCTCACGCCCTCGGATTACCAGCGTGTCTTTCTCCACCTCACGCTCTCGACCATGACGGCTCTCGTCGCGACGGTAGATGAATTCGTCACGTTCAACTTCGCGCGGTCTCGCTGGCTCGCGATCCCGGAACTTAATTTCTTCGCGTTCAAAGTCGACTTCGCGGGGACGGGGACGTGCACCATCGCCACGACGGAACTGAATGTCTTCGCGTTCAAACCGAGGCCTGGATTGATCACGGTGACGAATAGTAATGTCGGTCTCTTCTCGCTCAACTTCTCTAGGGCGGCGTCGCTCGCCTTCAGTACGGCGGATGGTGATATCATCTCGCTCAACCTCCCTCAAGCTTGCCGGCGGAGGCGGGGCGCGGCCGCCTCGGATAACCAGAGTATCTTCTTCGATCTCGCGACGACGGGGTGGACCTCTGCTCACCTCTTCCTCGCGGCGCTCGTGCATAACTAGAGGCCCTGCGCTGGAGCGGTGGTCGTCTCGGAGGAAGAAGTCGGGTGCGCTACGGCGGGGGTTGCCGTGGGACAGCTCAAGGTCGAGTTCATCGTAGCTGCGTTCAGATCGATTGCCGTTTTTGCCGCGGAGATCGCGCTGACGCTCCTCATAGAGCTCAGCAGTAGGGAAATGCCGCCGTGACATGGTGAGGGTCGGGTGCTGGCCGCTGGTGAAGGCGTGCTAGCTAGGGAGGGCAGCTACGTGAAGGTAAAAGGTGAGGGGTGAGGGGTGAGGCAGCCGAGGGATGGGTGGCGGGCAAGATTTTCAGAAGAAAGGAAGAAGAGAGACGGGAGGAGGGAGGATGAAGAAGGTAGGAGAGGTGCGAGGCTGAGTCCTGAGACTTGAAGAGGAGAGCTGGCCTTGATGGAATTGCCCAGTTGTTGCGCGGTGGGGTGTCCAGCAAGTTGGTTGGGCTCCTCGGTCGCGGCTTCCGCAGGCGATGACGTCTTGCCCACACCGGCTTTGCACCCTTTGATCAGGCGAGCGCACACCACCAACCACACCGCACACGGCAGCTGCAGCCCAGTCCTAGCCCGTACGCGGAAGCAGCGCTGCCATCGCTCTTGCTCGTGAAGTCGCAAATGGCGGAGCGATTACCAAGAGTATTCACTGCAGAAGGCCTGCCAACCCGTCTATCTGTCATGATCCGCTGACATCCACTCCGCCTTCACCAGCACAACTTCCACATCTCAAACTATCCGCGACGCGGCGGAGGCACAGGAGAGAGCACGCCTTGCTGGAAGCCCATCTGCTGAACCCAAAAACTCAAGTCCGGCCGTGGGCACAGTCAGGCACAGCAGCCACAGGATGATACCTGATCTTAGCCTCCCGCGCGAGGGGTCTCCCAGTACGCTCAAACTGAAATTACCTGGCTTTCACGGCCAGCATTGCATGGCAGGAAGCAGATTTGCCTAACGTAGCTCTCCCGCAGGCTCTGCTGAGCCTCGAGGCGGATCAATGCCTAAACGTGCAACGAGCATCTCGAGTCGATCCGCCTCGTCCGTTCCCACTGACTCCAGCTGTTTGGTTGCACGGGGGGTTTCCGCTGCTTTTTTCTCTGCGTGAGGATTATGATATTTTCGGGCAAACACTTGGGACTGCAAGCCCTGGTCCCCCCCGGTTCTATTTCTTGATCAGCATCCCTGCTAACAGCGCGATGACGTCTACGTTTGAATACACCCGTTTAACTGACTCACGGCATTACCGGCCGTCGAATTGAAGCAAGCACGATAAGGTAACTTGTTCTTGGGAATGTCAATAATTGTGAGGAACGGGGCCACAGCACACATATTTTGCCGGCCTGCATGATGAACGTGGCCTCTGGGCATTTCGAAGGAAGAATTGAAACATCACTAAACAGCCCAGCAGGATTATGGTTTAGGACCTGCGGATCAGTATGCTTATGTTGGTACTGTGCCGCCTTCAGCGTCTCTCCGGGACTGAGACCTCATATAATCCTACTCTACGCGACCTTAGGCGCAGTAGCGGCCACCTCTTCTCTTCGTCCAACGTTGAGTAAATGCCCTCTGTCCGGACCAGTGAACCTCTTCCTACCAGTTGCGATCCAGGTAATGATGCTGATCAGCATCACTACGCCGATAGCTGCTGACGTGTAGTTCATATTCTCGCTTTCCACTGGCTTCAGTGACGGGAAGTTGAACGTAATGCAGCAGAAAGTCAGGAAAATGAACCCAATAATGTTCAGCGCGAGACCGTGTCGACCAAGAGAGTATGGCCCTTCCAATCGGTGCTTCTTCCCAGTTACGTGCGCAAGAATGCGCGCGAGCAGAGGCATTGCGTATGAGAGGTCTGGTGTGGTTACCACTAGCTCGCAAATCCTAAACGAAGCGATGGCAAAACTTACAGAATCCCTCGGTAGCAATGGAGATGACGGTATTGAATCCAGTCAATGTTCCAAAGTAGATTGAGTTGAAAGCGATTTGCACCAGGCAAGTCACAAGTACTGCATATATCGGAACCTTTCGTTTCGGTGACACCTTGCTAATGGTCATGGAGAATGGTAGGCCGTGGTCTCGGGCAAATGCGAAAACGGCGCGGGAACCCTCGGCCATCAAGGAATTAGCACAGAATAGCACGATGACTGTAATCAAAGATGCTAATGCGGACGCCCCGGCAATGCTTCCGGTCGAATTGAAGAAGATTTCGATAACTGAAACGCCAGTAGGAGTCGTTGCTGTTGCCTCGATATCACCCATACAAAACGAAAGAGAGATCAAGAATATAAATCCAGTCACAGCTCCAATGTATACGGACATGACGATTGCTCTAGGGGCTTCTTTCCGGGCATTCTTTATTTCCTCGGTCATATGGGACGGCGCATCGTAACAACACATTCCGAAAGCACTCTGTAGAATACCTAGGATAGCAGCGTAGGCAGGATTGAATCCAGTGAAGTTTTGGAACGTGCCGAAGACGAAACTGGCTGGTTGTTTGTGGTCATTGGTGACTAGGATAGTGATGAAACACACGAAGAAGGCGCAAATGTTCCAGACGAGGATGCCCTTCGAGATCTTGTTTAGCCAATGCGGGATGAAGATGTTGGAGATAGTAGCCAGAAAAGCGATTAGATAGGCTACCAAAACGGTATGCCAACGTTCAATGGTGTAGCCTGGGTTGTTGAGGTTTGCCATTCCCAAGATGAAATTTGCACCAATGAAGTTATTCGTAGCTCCCATAGCAAGAATACCTTCAAGATATTAGTCAAGGCGCCTCTAATTCCTAGATGAAGCTTCTCACCAATAAGCATAAACCAGCCGCAAACATACGAGAAGCCTCGGGCCCATCGTTGGGGAGCCAAAATCGCAACCCATGAATATTGCCCTCCCGCCACTGGGTAGGCAGAGCACATCTCAGCCATGGAGTACGCAACGGATAAGGTGACCAAGGAGATTCCTAGCCATGACCAGATCATGACCGGCGGACCTCCAGATTCTACACCGACGATTAGTACACCACCGAGCGCTGTCCAGCTGGTGACAATGCTGAATGAGAACCCAATCATTCCCAGAAGGCTGAAGCTGCGCTTGAGCTCTTAGAGATATAAGCCAGTACTCTGGATGTTAATTAGGAAAGTAGCATGCCTTGGGTGTATCCAAATTGCTCAAGCACCACATTGTCGCTCGTAGTGTCATTGAAGACCTTTATCGGTGCTTCCGTATTAGTAGCCATGATGAAAGGACGGCTTAACGAGAAGAGTGGAATCTTTCAATTGAAGAGAAGAGAGAAAGAAAATCCCCAGCGGTCCCGGGCAACATACAAAATATGTACTCCTATCCTACCGATCAAAGATTAACCCATAATCGCTTCGAGCCGTTGGAAAGTAGACAGAAACGTATTCGGCCAAAGCACTATGCCCGGCAGGTGCATATTTTCCCGCACCGAACCCGATAGTAGGGACCGAGATGCCTGGGGTGTAAACCGGAAGAAGAGCTTCTGGATTCGTGCATCGACCTTTGCAGGAGGGACACCTTCTTATCGGAGAGTTTTGTTAAGGCGATTGGTCACGATACGGAGAAGAAATGAACGGTCGAGATTCGGCACAATTTTTCCAGTGTGTCAGCGCGGGGATGTGCCGAGTCAGAGGCCTGCAGAACGGGTACGGGTGGGAGCTACCTGCGTTCGTTTGTGGAGGTCAGATAGGTGAAGCTGTATTGCTGTCAAAGGCTTTCTTTGATAGAGTCTTGAGGGGTGAATTGAAGATCAAACCTTTGATACTCGAGAGATGTTATTGAAGGTTGACAGAATCAGCCCTATAACAGAACCAAGGTGCTCTCAAAGGCTTCATCTACCGATCGCCCGAACTGTTACATTGAATCCCACGTTTTACGTACGCACGGCCTATCAAATATCTCTATTTGTAGGATCGCGATGCAGATCTTAGAGATTCTGAGTGCAAGGCCGAAGATCAGGAAATGACACTAAGTAATTTGGTTAAGCTCGTCGCATCTCTCTCATCGTCATCTTCATTTGCTCTATCTTTTCGAGCAGCTATTAACAACAACCCCCCCCAATTCTCAATGGCAAGTCAAATAGTCAGTAGCAACCCATACCCCTGGCCTCACGATAACTCCCTCTCCCCTCAAACCACCGCTCTGATCATAATCGACATGCAACGCGACTTCCTTTCCACGGGAGGATACCTACATTCCCAAGGCTACTCCGTCGCACGGTTCCAAGCTATAGTCCCTCGCATCCAATCCCTCCTCTCCGCTTTCCGTGCTGTCGGAATTCCCGTATACCACACCCGTGAAGGCCACGCACCACATATGAGCACAGTCTCATCGCGCGAGAGGCATAGATCAGGGGTAGATGGTGCACAGATAGGATCACAAGGTCCGCTAGGACGACTTCTGATTCGAGGCGAGAAGGGACACGATGTTATTCCGGAATTGTATCCGTTGCTGGAAGAACCTGTAATTGATAAGCCTTGTAGAGGAGCGTTCACGCACACCGATTTGGATATTATGCTGAGATGTAGGGGGATTAGAAATTTGGTGATTTGTGGGGTAACAGCTGATGCTTGTGTGAATAGCACTGTGAGAGAAGCGAGCGATCGAGGGTTTGATGTGCTGGTTGTTGAAGATGGCGTGGAAAGTGTGAATGAGGAATTGAAGAGGTGGAGTTTGGAAGCAATCAGGGTGGAAGGAGGGCTGTTTGGAGTGACGGAGAAAACAGCGGAAGTTATTAGAGCAGTAGAGACTTGGAGTACAGAAGGGTGAAAAGTGGAAACGGGCAAATAATGGTAGATAAAGACAGATCCAAGACAATATAAACAATTGACTAACATCTACATGATAATACGGCACAGACTAAGGGAACGTAGCAACAAGGCGGCTGCATGCCCGGGCGTGGCTGCGCTCCACAAACCAAACACTCAACATGTTTAGGCCTACCCGCTGCCTGGTTCAGGTGGCAAGAACCTAGGTTCTCAGCATGTTCACATAAAACAATGAAGGTGAGGGTCATTGGAAAGATGTGTGTATTGACTATCTCCTAGCCATATTGAAGAGTGAGTCACGCGGGAGGCGGAGCATCTTCAACTTGGGATCATTGAATCATAGAAACCTCCTCGCACAGTGCCTGAACGCCGAAGACCATAAACCATGCCATAATCCTATCCAGGATAAAATGTCGCGACAGCAGCAACCACCCTTGACAGAGAACCACTTGGATGTCGGTGAAGAGTTGATATAAAGAGTCGAAACAGGAGAGGAAGGTGCTTAACCACCGAAACCGTAAAGGGTACGGCCTTGGCGCTTGAGGGCATAGACGACATCGAGGGATGTGACGGTCTTGCGCTTGGCGTGCTCCGTGTATGTGACGGCATCACGAATGACACTCTCGAGGAAGGTCTTTAGTACACCACGGGTCTCTTCGTAGATCACTGGAGTACTGTTAGCGGGACGTCGAATTAATGCTCAGGTAACCATGACTTACTAGCTGAGATACGCTTGACACCACCACGTCGAGCGAGACGCCGGATGGCAGGCTTGGTGATGCCTTGAATGTTGTCACGAAGGATCTTTCGGTGACGCTTGGCGCCGCCTTTGCCGAGACCCTTTCCTCCTTTGCCGCCTGCAGAGAGAACATGTTAGCATCGTGTCTTGTGGGGATGGGGTGTTGCAGGGAGGGTGAAGTGAAGTGATGCCGTGCATGTGCAGGTATGGGCGGGGTTGCAAGTCGCGATGCATCATGATGTTGGGGTGCGACGCGTTGAGGCTCAACTCCAAGCGCGGCGCCCGTGATCGATCGTGCAGCGAGGCGACGACAACATCGATGCAAATCGCGACGGTGAGATGGAAATAAAGATGTACTTACGTCCGGTCATGTTGAGGGGTGGTAATATGGGATGAAGTTTGATGGAGTGGATGAAATTGCCGCGTGTGCGCGCTGTAGTTGATTGCTATTGATGGGGTTGTTGGCTGGGGATGCAGAGTTGTGGGAGTGAGAAGAGGAATGAAAACTAAAAGCAGGCGGGGGCAGAGGGTTAAATAGGCGGGCGTGGTGCCTCGAGATCACAGCGAGCAGGGCGGCGCTAAACTTAGTCAGGAAGGGCAACGGAGCATGAGCAGCAACATCCCCCTTCAAAATAACGAGCTTGGCGCTCTTTCGATGTGCTGGAAAGCTGAGCTTTTCAAAGGCAAAATGTTTGCGGCAGGAGGGTCTGTGCTTTAGGCATTTGCGCGGAACCAGGGATTATGTCAGCGAGAAGGAACACCAAAATGAAACCCCACCTCCCGACGCGATCAACATGATCGCGACCTTCACTTCTCGATGTTCTTGAACAATCGTTTTGAGGTATCTTGTACGTTGACAATGCATTCCAGTGAATTAAGGAAAATATCGCAGTATGCAGAGGAAGCGTGATGGTTGCTTCCAAAGCTGCTAGCTCACCAACTTCACGACCCGTCTCAGCACACCGCAGACGGCGGTGCTTCATGGCGATAGAAGAGGATATTTACTGGCCCTCACGTAAACTCGGGAAGCGTATAGCATGCTCACCCGCAGTTTGACAGCCTCCTAATGTTAGGCTCACGGTTGTACTAGGGAAGCTGTTCTGAGCAGGGAGTGAGGTTGGTTGCAACGGAGGATTTTTGTGAGTAAAACCCTCCTTCGTTTGTTACTCATGTATTTCTAGCAACCATCTCCTTGAATCCATTTGCTCGAGGTCTTCCGACTTGTATTGTTGTTCGCTTCATTATCATCCGGCGCTTCCATGCAGGTAGTCGAGCTCTCGGAAAGCTAGAACCCATTCACTACACTAGCACCTACCTAGGAACGTTAACGGGGCCTGGAAATTCCTTCAGTGGTATTGTTGGATTCAAGCAGAGTTCCAATAAGAACACCTTCCCAAGTGTTTTATCTACCATGCCTCGCCAGCGGTACCGATTTGCCGTATCAACACCGAAGCTGATCTCTGGCCTCTTCACAGACTTATGCAATGGGCTTTGGAATGACGGATAGAGCTTGCGTAAATTGGGGTCGTCTTGCGTTCGTATCCCATGTCTTCATTGCGGAAATTGACATACCCCCATCCGAAATCGATGGCACAATACTCCGCAGCATTCACGGGGACCAAACAGCCAGAGAGAAATGTTTCACTACCGGAGGGTGAGCCTCTGCCAACTCAATGCGAGTGAGTCACAGTCTGCAGCTTCAGGATCACCAAGGCGGTTTGGGCCATGGCTTTCCCCTTTTAGATACCACTCCTCCCATCCCTGCTATTGATTGATTGGAGTCTTCTACAATCTTCCATATCGGCATGAGTCACTCCTCGAATCGCCAATCTATTTTATCAGGCAGCAGCAAGTTTTGTGCCGCTTTGGCATGCGCCGTGCTGTGATAGAGGGCGACTCGACAATCACAAAGCTCAACAAGGTCCCGGTTGAGAGAATCAAAGCAGATCAACTATTTTTCGTTCCCTCTGAAACGGTGATGGCTATAATAGCTACATGAGCATCTGCATGTTGGATCGTATTATGGAACGCTCGCTTGGCCTACGCAGGTCACTCCGCACCTTCCTCAGGATCGTAAACAACGACAATAGGCCGAAGACCTCTTTGCTCCTCAGTCATGCCCTCTTCCATTCCGTTATATGTCTCCATGCATGCTGTACCAACAGCAACAACCACGGTATGATGTGCCTGTGACCTGACTGGCGGACTTGAATATATCTATATGTTTTACGTCCTGTGACATCTCTTCGGTCAAGATCCAACTCTCTAGTGGCACTAAAAGGCATGCTGATGCTTGCGCTAGACGTAGTTTGATCACAGTGCAAGTTGTCAAATCTCATTGTGTGGTTCTAATAGATGGTTGATAGGGGAGATAAGGGCGAGGGAATGATTAAGGATATCTCTGCATTCCTCCTTGCAACCTAGTCTTCGTTCCCTGTAGCAACATATAGATCGTAAGAATTAGGATAAAGGGGGCAAATGCGCCACTTTACCGGCAAATCACTTAACTGAAATGTAGAAATGCAGACCGCGGTGCAGCGAGGACAGACACAGTGGAGGGATTCGTGGCGGACTTGCAGGTGCTGGGCAGGAGACCAAACATCTGTTCTCGCTTCCTTATATTGTATTCTCGCGAAGTGAAGTCGTAGCTTTGCTTGGAAGCCGAGTCTCACATGTAATCTTCTATTGTTTGCTCTTGGTTTCAGAATCTCTCTTTGTGGAGATCAGCCTCGGAAATGAGGGTCACGTGCCGATGACGCGGCTGGGCAAGAAACAGGCGCAGGCACTCGCAGAGCCAGCTGACAGGTCACTCCACAGCCAACGACCCTACTACTTCCTTTCTTCTTCCTTTCTTCTTCCTCTCCCCCTCCATTTCAACGACCGTACTTTTACCCACCTCCGTTCCTCATCAGCCCTTTTCCGAAATGCTTTGTCGCACCCTTGGCGTCTACGCCTCCCTGGCGCTGGCCGCCAACTCGGTCCTGATCCCGCCAAACGTTGCGGCTGACAGCCTTGGCGACGATAACGCAATGGAGCTTGCTATCAACCCTTTCAAGCGAACAGTTGCGTTGGAGTGCCCTGGATGTGCTCTGGCGATGAAGGAGGGGAATACTTTGTCGTGGACACAGGATGCTGGAAACTCTTTCGTAAGTTGACGTCTTCCGAAGGTCCCGGTCGGGCTAACAAGGCTTAGCTACTGGACTTCGAAATTGGAGCGAAGGAGTCGACACTTGAGATCGATGGTGTTCAACTCTACCCCCCGGCGTTCGGCGGTTTCACGGAACCCTTCTACGTCACCCAAGTAAATCCGAACCAAGAGTCGGAGGATGCGCTGCGGTTGCGGGTAACTGGATACACGTTCCACTACAACTCCGCAGAGACGATCACAGAAGCCGGCGCTGAACTACTACCAATGACCTTCCGCATCACTTCTATCGAGTCCAAGGCTGTCGACCCTCCTGCTCTCACGATCAACCTCCTCAAGGACGTCAACGGACGCCTCATGATTGCCTCCTTCCAGATGGCCCAGTCTAACGAGGCCAGTCCCATCGACCAGGAGAAAGAGTGCAAGGAATGGCCACTGCTGTGCAAGTGGAGGTCCATCCTAGCAGACAAGATCAACGGCATTAAGAGTCACATGGGGAAAGGTTGCCACAAGCACAAGGGTAACCCCATGGAAAGCCCCGAGATGCACGGCAAGCCGCCGCACACGTTCCGTCCTGGCCATCCTCACCACCACCCACACCATGCCCAACACTCTGGCCATCGCCATCATGCTCACCATAGGTTGCATATGTTCCTCCGCCGAGCCGTCTTCACCATCCTGATCCCAATCCTCATCGGCATCTTCGCCGGAACACTCACCTACCTCATCGGTATGGCTCTCGGCTGTGCTATTGCGATCCTCGTGGCCAAAATCCGTGGGCGTGGACCATACGAGAGTGTTGCCCAGCAGGACGATCTCGAAGAAGCTACCGACAAGAGTTCCGAGAAAGAGCTATATGCCGAGCTTCCGGAATACGACGCACCTCCTGTCTACGAGGAGGCTGCGGAGAAGGAGGTAGTCAATGAGTCACACTAAACTCGACTTAGCGTTAGTGCGTTCGATTATGGTGAAATTGGGAGATTTAGGACACTTGGGCACTCAGATATTTCCCTAGGAGGATCGTTCAAGAAGAACATCACTGGACCCGATACACTGTGTTTACATCCGGGGTAATGGTAAGTACTGTGGCTCGGGAGGAGTTACGCTGCTTCCATTGCATATCTATGATTTTGGCGACGACTTCCTTTTGTACAGTACACCAATGCAGATTGCTTTGTTTTGGACTTGTTTCCGTATTCAACGTGCGTATCTTGATTTGGGCACAGCACTTTGGCGACTGGTGCAGAACATGAAAGGGCTCCTGCGAAACCGCTCGCTAGAATTGGGGAACAGTCTGCAGGTTCTGTCTAGAACCACATCGTTTCCATGTTCTCACATAACTCGTTCTTCAACCAACCATCACGAGTCAACCACCTTAGCCAACTCCGTGTTGCGAGAGGTAATCTACCTATCTTATTTAACATTTCTCCCCCATGATCAATCAATCAGCTCTCCTTTCGTGCCCTCATCATCCTCCCTCAAAAACCTTCTTCCGGTCTTGACCAAATCCGTCACATCCTTAACCGCATTCTCGCACCAAATTTGGTATTGATTTGGCGTGGCCAAAGCTTTCCCAACTTCCTTTTCCTCGACCAGCCACTTCTGATCCACAGTCCCGAGAAATAAGTCCAGTGTCTTTGGGTTGTCTTGACTCCGCCAGATCAATGAACTCCCACATTTGCTGCAAAAGCCACGGAAGCGGTTTGAAGAGGACTGGAATTCGGTGTAGGTGGGGAAGTGGGAATGGAAGGTGTAGGGGAAGGGGGTAAGTTGGGAGGGGAGGAGGACGAGGAATTGGGCGCAAAGGGAGGATGTCCATTTTCGGCACATGGTGCATTGGCAAGTTGCGGACTTGGGGGATTAGTAGGGTGGAGATGCAGTCGGAGGTCAGGATACCTCAGGTGGCCACTTTACTTCGGGCGGGAAGTGGATGGCGTAGCGGATTGAGTTGCAGAGACAGCCTCCCGTGATGGTAGCGGGTCGGGAGGTCATGTTGGAAGTGTGGAGGAGAGGCAATGTTCGCTGTGGAATCCCGCCACCGAAATTGACGGGGATCCGAAAAGATGAATTGGGAACTGAAGAAGCGGCGGCGGTAGAGCATCCATAGCAGCATTTTGAGCAACTGCCAAGCTCTCTCCACGCCCTTCAACAAACATGAAAGCGCTTCTTACTAGCCACCATATTTAACTTCAAATTCAAAAGAGAGAGCAACCAAATGTACCATAAAATCGAATGATGATCATGCAAAGGCTCAGCCAATAAAACAATGTCGCAGCCACTACATGGACACCTTCGTTTTCCAGCTCCCCTGTCTGCACGAGGCTGAGCATCCCGCACAGCCTCAGGCAGGCACTTAAAGTACCGCACACCTCCCCAACTATTTCAATCCAGAAAGAGAACCAAAACATACCCACCAAAAGCATCTCAACCATGCGACTCATAAACGCCGAAACGCTTAAACTTATAAACTTCCACACTCCAAATCTCCCCCGCTACGCTATCCTGTCACACACATGGGGCAGTTCTGAAATCACTTTCCGCGAACTCCGCAACCTGAAAATGTCCCTAAAAACCGCGCGCATAAAAACGAAAGCCAAAGCCGGATACTACAAGATCACAAAATGTTGCGAGCAAGCGCGGCTCGACGGGCTGGAATACGTTTGGGTAGACACTTGTTGTATTGATAAAAGTTCAAGTGCGGAGCTGAGCGAGGCCATTAACAGCATGTATAGATGGTATAAGAATGCGGCAGTGTGCTATGTATACCTCGATGATATTGATTTGTTCGATCCAATAAGAGCAAGCGATATAGGGTTTGCGCGGGGGGATCCGGAGAAGTTTTGGACGAAATGTATTGATCTTATTAGTGAGAAGGATCTTGGGAAGGCGCGCTGGTTTACGAGAGGCTGGACGTTGCAGGAATTGATTGCGCCGCAGAATGTGGTGTTTTATATCAAGGGATGGAATTATGTGGGCAATAAGGTTAGTATGAGGGAGAAGTTGGCTAGGATCACCAGTATCGATGAGGCAACGCTTATGACGAGGAACCTGGAGGCTGTTAGTGTGGCGAGGAGGATGGCATGGGCGGCGAATAGGGTTACTACGAGGGTGGAGGATCTGGCGTATTGTCTTCTTGGCATCTTCGACGTCAACATGCCGTTGCTATACGGTGAAGGCGAAAATGCGTTTGTTCGACTCCAGGAAGAGATTATGAAGGATTCAGAGGACCAGAGCCTGTTTGCCTGGAGACCAGCAGACGCATCCGAAGTCTATAACCTCGACCTTCTGCTCCCCATGAAACCAGAAGAAGGCAGAGGAGTCTTCGCTCGACATCCCAGTGAGTTTGTGGTATCCAGTGCTGTTCGTCCGACTTCCTCCCGTGGAGAGCCCTACACCCTAACGAATAAAGGCGTCAAGATGGAAATCCCAATCCTGCCGCTCGAAAGGGGCATTTTCCTGATCATTCTAGAGTGCAATTATGACGGTGACTTATCTCATCGGCTCGGTATCGCTGTTCAAAAGCTACCTGGAGGTAGTACTAGTCAATTTATTCGGCATGATATGGTGGGGCTGATAAAGGTCAGTCAGGCGATGGCTCAGAGAGCAGATATTGGGACGGTGTATCTGTGCAAGAAGGTTCCGAACACTCAAGATTATTCGTCAGTTTTCAAGATCTTCAGGGCGGACAGTCATATGGGATATGGAGAGATCGAGGAGGCGAGTATTGTGTCTAAATATTCCTTAGGTGATGAGGCCTGAAAGATGGAAACTCTGGCACAATTACTGGACGAACCTTGAGCTCCAATATCGGAGATGGGGCGAGTATGAAGTTACTCGCTAGGTAAGACTCTATACCTAGCACTTGTATCTTTTCGCTAACAGTAATGTTCAGGTAGAACAACATTTGCTTCGTCTAGGACAGTTAGAAGAGGAGTGTAGTAGAGCATAGCCACTTCGACAACAGTCAGAGGAGCCTATTACATTATGCATATGATTGCTACCAAAGCGAGGCCGTTTTAACATGGTCTCAACGGAATGGATGTAAAAGGAGAGAGATACGATAGGGTTCAAGATCCTAACAAGCGAAGAGATGCCAAAGGAAACACGAATGAAATCAGTTTGTTAAGAATTATGTGTTGCAATATAGGTGGTGCGGACGCGTTGTAGGTCGTCCTCGTAGTCCTTCATGCGGCTAGTAAAAATCTGCACAAGTTTCGCAACTTCGGAGTTAAACTTTGTCTTCTCACTCTCGGTCCGGAAATTAACTGGCAAGTACATGTCCTTTACATGAACTGGAGAGGCTCCGGTTGGCGACCAGTAGTTTCCAATAACAGCTAGATTCCAGCCGTTGAGTCCATCTGTGGCGTAGAACCTGCGAGCGAGTAGAGGTTTCTTAGAACGATGAAGAACACTGGCATTGCAACGTTTCTTAGCGTTTCTGTAGTCGCAACTAGTTGGATTAATTTTCATCCTTTCGTCAAGCTCGATTATGAGGAACGAGAAGAAGTCCCAGTGAGTCGCTCTCAGGAATGATACGAGCAGCGGTGGTTCCGGCCGCCATATCTCGATACCGTTTGATGAAGGCCCAAGAAAGATTTGGTGAGTGTGAACAGCCGACATATTACTAAGCATACTTAGAGTAGCGAGGGACATGGTGCTGCTCCCTTGGTAGGCACTGGTAGGTCTCGAAATATCGGATGGACGTGGGGTCGAAGAACTGGCCTCACTAGTCGATGGAAGCCGCTGTTCGTAAGAGGTCTTCTGCCACATCTGAATATTTCCAAACTCTACCAGTTCTGGCGAGATTTTCTTTGACTTCAGCCCCTCCTTTAGTAAAAGAGGCTGGAATATTCTGGCCCTTTATCATAGATCTAATCGTTACATGATCCCTGCTCAGTTTAGTTCCTGCTGTATTGAGAGGATAAGGGGCGGACACAGACCTTTGCACTACGTACCGGTGTCCTGTCATCAGTTACCTCAATTCACTATCTTGGCACCGAAACTACTCCATTGGGTTAAGCCCTACCCGATTAGGCTTAGATTGGTGCCTGAGGCTCCTCCCCATGACCCGCCCATGTTAAACGCTGACCATCTCTTCTAAAACATTTAATTTCTCCTCCGGGACAGTGTACCAAACACCCCCTTCTCAATTTCTGCATTCCACAATGTAGCCTCTAATTTCTGCCTTATATTCTCGTGCTAAAAGCCTTATTTGTATTAGAAGGCACAGAGGGTAGAATAATACATGGCGCCAAAGTTCTTCTAAGCGATCAATTGAAGTGGTGTCTTCCGTTAAGTCCTCTCCTTCCCTCCGCTGTCGAATTAGCATTTCTCGGAGATCATATATGGTCGTGAGGAAATGCCACCTCAGTATAATTCTATTTTATTACGAGTGTAGATGTAAGGACGGGGCTCTGTACCACTGCTCCAATACAACCAAAAAGGTGCGAATAATCAACTAACAGTTGATACTGCGTACAGAACAGTATATATACCTGTCGCGCGTAAGGACCGTAGTACAAGTCGCTTCCGGCCTTGCAGTGCATTATCCTTTGTAAGGACTAGCGGCCTTACACTTAGATAAGACAGAAGGGCTAGACTATATACTTAAGAGTAGTTGCTAACAAATAAGAAGTGCACTTACTTAAGACTACCAATCTTCTATTAAGGCCTATAATTATCTGCTAAGACTTGCAATCACCTCCTAAGATCTGCAATTACCTGCTAAGATTTGCAATTACCCTTTGTCCGCTCTAGGTTGTTACGTGATTCCAGGGCACCTTTCCCCGCAGTCTGCCAACTCTTCTGGGTCGTTAGAGTCCCACTAGCCCTGTTTCTCTAGTGGTTGTAACATTAACTAGGTAAGGCCTATAAAGTAGTAAGGCGTGGAGATAGATAAGTCTATAATTAAAAATAGTTAGCAATAAGCCTTTTTAAAATAACAGACTTCACATAAATAAATTAAAAAAACCTAGAAAGA
Organism: Lindgomyces ingoldianus; assembly: GCF_010093535.1. Lineage (NCBI taxonomy): Eukaryota > Fungi > Ascomycota > Dothideomycetes > Pleosporales > Lindgomycetaceae > Lindgomyces > Lindgomyces ingoldianus. The sequence continues at coordinate 508,628 of NW_022985182.1, read as the reverse complement.
GATTTAAGTGCCTTTATAAAACATATAGCTAATTAGAGCTTTAAAAACTCCTCTAAATGCTTCTATAAGCGTACTGCTTGCTAGAGCCCTTTTACTTCTCTAAAATTGTTATATAAACTTCCTAAAAGGGTAACACAGTCTGTACTACGTACTGTACCTAGGGCATTACTAAACGTACAGTACAGCTCACAAACTTGGTATGTTCCTGCTGATAACGTTACCGTTACGGCTCACTTTGTACAGACCGTAGTACGGCCCGTTGGAGGCCCTGTCTCGGGTTCAGCAGAGCAGCGAGCAAATCATTCAAACCTTATTATCTAAAGGCGCTGCACCTCCGTTGAACTTACTTTCGACGCGGACGCCGGTGCAAATGCCTTCGCCGCAGGAACCTTCATCGTCTATACGAGTGCCTCAGAGCTCATCTCCAGCATTGGGCCAATCTTCCCCTCGCTCAACAAAGAGGAAATCGACGGCAGCCTCAACTCCATCTTCAACACTTCCAATACAACCCTTAAGCTCAATCATGATTCCTAAAACCTCGACTCGGTCATCGATACACTCGGCATCTCCCACGTCGAATTCTCCTCTAGCCACAACATCCCCGTCGTTTTCCGCAACCTCAACACTCACAACAACCACAAGCTACCCCCCGAGCCCGATTGTAAAGTAAAGAGCCGCAATTTTCATCAGCATATCTCTCTTCATTGTCCTCCTCTTCTTCCTTAGTTACATGTTTGTTGTCCGCAGAAGAAGACCCCAGATCCACAGCTCCCCCCCAAAGAAGGACCTAGACGAAGAACAGGAGCAGGTACAATATGAGCTGGCGGTAGTTGGGCGACACGAATTCGATATGCAGAATATCAATGAAATGGACGCGGAAGAAGTGGGGATAAGTAAATTAGATGCTTAGAACATCGGGGAGACGCAAGGTAGAGGAAATCTACTGGAGTTAGCCGTAGAGGTAGATATTGTGGGAGTAGAGGGATGCAAGTTGTGAGTGTATGAGTTGGATGGGGGGTAATTGAAGGATAGAGAGAGGAGATTTGGGATTGATTAGAGTGGCTTGGATTAAAGGATCGAGGAGGAATAGATAGATATGTACGCAAACCATGGGTGTGATATTATGAAATGGGTGAGTGGGTGATGAAATGGGGTCTGATACTGAAATAGTCTAACCGTTCACCACTTGGTGTTTTGGCAATATTCCTTAATTAGTGCTCACAGGTCAATGGTGGAACTATACAGGTGCGTGTGGCTAATTGGTTCTGAGACTATTACACTAACGTAATCCGCCAGTGAGCTGCGTACACCAGTGAGCTGCGCACCCCACCAAAATGCGTGCGCCTTTTTGACTAGTAACTGAACAACAACTAAATTAAACCTATATAAATATATATACAAAATATTCCTAATTACTTCTACATTAAGTCCTCCTGTGGCCTTGCACATGGCACTTTGAGCACGTTGGTGGTGCTCGCTGATAGCTCTGAGATGCCTGGTACTGCTCCCTTATTTCTGCCTCTGCAGCTAGCCTTTGACCTTCCTGGCCTGTGAGAGTCCCTCCTGTAGCAATATACTGCTGTCGCTGTCGCCTCTTTTGCTCTTAGCAATAGTTAGCCTAACGTAGCTTAGTGTTCTCCTTAGTAAGGATTGTTGCAAAGAGCATTGCTATTTAACATTCCTTAACAAGCTAAGCTAGAGCTTAGCTTGTAGGGCTCTGCAATTAATGACTAAGGTAGTTACAGAGCAGCTAAGCCTGCTGCTGCAGCTGAGCAACTGTGTGAGGCGTCTCTGCAGCCTAGCGCCTCTCACTGTCTGCTTCTTGCCTTGGAGGAGACAGCGTTTGGACGACAGTAAGTAACAATAAGACACGCTTAGGACAGTGTGGGACTAAGCCTACTGCTTAAAAGCCACTCTTAATTGTCTGCTCTGTATATAGAGCAGGCCTAATGCGCTTACAGATAGCAAGAAACTTGTTCTTGTTAATGTAGAAAACTTAATTGTGTGTGAGCTCTAACATCTGCTGTTTGTACGCTTGCTTAAGAGGCGCAAAACAGCTGACATCTAGAGGCTGCAGAAGATGAGAGCTATGAGCAGGCATACAGCGTGGCCAACAGTCCGTAGTACGTAACGTAACTACGTGAACGTAGTAATCACGTGAGGCGTACAAACGTAGTCAAAATGTGAGACGTAACTTTTGTACAGTAAATTGCTAAGTACGTACTGTAGTACAGGTCAGAGAGGTCATATTTTAGAAGATTTCCCTCCTGTTTATAGGGCCTAGCAGGAGGAAGCTTTTTAAGCTGTAGTAATAAACTAGGTTATTTCTTAAGATTAAACCTTTAGAAACGCATCTTTAGCTAAAACCCACAGGGTACTTACTTAGAACTGCGCTAACCTTCTTAACACTATACTATCTTCCTACACTACACTTTTAACCTATATCTAGAACAGTCTAGTGCGCTAGAAGCAGGAGATTTAAATAATACTAAAATTAGCCTATAGTAAAATCACGCTAAGTGTTAATATATAGACTTCTCTAAACTACTTATTCTGCCTAGAGGTAGTAGCTTATTTTTTTAGTATAAAACTACAACACTAACATCCTCTACATAGATGCTAAATACTAGCACAGAGACCTTCTTATTAGCTTTAACAATCTATACAGAGACCACACTAGGGAGAATTAAGTGCTAGAGATTATTAAGGTGCTTAAGGACTATAAAATTACATTTAAATTCTATTACTATATTACTAACAACATGTTAAGTAGAGACTATTATAACTTTAGCTAAAAAGCTTTATTTGCCTCTTACTACTAAACACTGTATCTACTGCGCTGGCTATACAATTTAAATTGTTGTTAAGGCAGTTGTATACAGCTAGAGAGTCTCTACCTTTAAAAAAGCTCTAGCCTAAGCTGCTCTAGATAATTAATTTAAGCTATACTAACAGCAGGGCGTTTCATCTAGGCTAAAAAGCTTCTGCTAGAATAATTTTAACCTAGACTAACAAAACTTCTTGCAAAAAGTACAAAAGTATAAGGATTTTAAGAAGTTACTGTTACGTTACGTACTTGCCAATTAATTTACTGCTTACGTACAAAAGTACTACTAAATTGAGAAGTTACTAGCAGAAAAAAGCTCAAACGTAACGTACTACGTACTGTTGGCCACGCTGCAGGCATACAGAGACTGATAATCTTGTTCTCTGCGCAGTACTGATTAAACTCAGGCGTTGCATGGCTGCCATGGCCATCTAGTATAAGCTCTAGCTGAGCGAGCTGCAGTCTGATTGTTAAGGTGCTTAAGCTAGTCTAAGCTAAGCTGGTTAGTTGTCTAGCTATTATTGCCTACTGTAAGCGACTAGTTACTAGGAATTTCTTGATACTAGCTAGCTTAGTGTAGCTTTTTAGACAAGATGATAAGTAGTGGGAGCCCCTAGCTAGACGCGTTCACACACTTAATTATTGTGACCTAGTTGCGATTACTAGGCTGTACAGCAACTGCTTAGCTAACAGTATTAGAGCTTGTAACAACCTTAGACGTGCTTGCAACCCCTATTATAAACCCTGTCTTATTAAAATTGTATATATCTTTATCTAGTATGCTGCACTTCTAACGCGTGTCTTTAATAAGCTTAAACTAGGCTCTAAACTTGACTGGATCCTAATAGAGAGCACGCTAAGCATGCAGCTTTCTGTCCCACTTAGTTATAAGCTCTGCCTGGCTGTTGACAAAGCGTGACACCCAGTTCTTGCCAACAGGCTGTGGAGGCGGGATCTGGCCTTGAGCATGAAGCAGGACGTCTGCCATTAGGCGTACATTAATGATATAGGGTGGAAAGCCTTGTCTACTAAGGTCCAGGATCTAGCAAACAAGAGACTGCTTTTTAAGAGGCGATAGCTTATGTTTAGTGGATGTTATCTTAATTCTAGCTTAGACACCACGGAGGCGCGACCAGAGGGTTAATTCAGGAACATTGTAGGATGCTGCCATAGCGCGAATTGACTAATAAGGATTAGACTTGATTGAGACAAGGGCAAGACTAAGTCTGCCTTCCTTTAATAGTAATTGAGCTCGTCGTTGTAGAGCCATGGTCAAAAAGGTGGACGCGTCGTGTCGCGTTTTGGTGGGGTGCGCAGCTCAGTGGTGTACGCAGCTCACTGGTGGATTACGTTACGTATATGAATGCCCTCCAGATTAGAAAGCTCTCCAGTCTCGGACATGTATCGCCTCTCATCCAAACGTATCCTATTCTTGTGTAGCAACCCAAATCGCCGTCCGTAAATTCTGGTATAAGACCGAATGATACGGGCTTGTAGTAGCCGGTGCTGTGGCAGTGTCTAGATGGGTACGTATCGGAAAAGAGTACTCGTGGATCTTCGACTCCGCTCTGCTTAAGCGAGGTGCCCATAATTTTGTCTCCTTCCAAGGCTTACGGAGAGAGTTGATTTGAGGAGGCGCAATCAATATCATTCTAGGCTTTAGAACGTGCTCAATTTCATGCAGTGAAATATCCGCAGCCTACTCTGCGAGATAGTTGTGATGGTTATCGACGTCTAAAGAATCCCAGGCAACCAATGCTACCACTCCTCTTGTCCAGTCCTCAGAGTCGCCTTGCAAGGTACAAAGAGAGTCAATTCAGAAAAGATACGGACCAAGTCAGTAAGTTACTTGTAATCCACCCTTATGGTTAAATGAAGAGAGTGTACTGGCATGGAATATCTGAACTCCTTAATTAGCGAGGTTTTCAGGACCAGAACAGATTTGTCACCCTAGCAACAGCTTAGGCAAAAAATATGAAGGAGCGCTGTGCTCGAGCCTCCTATCAACAAACCGTGTGTTGTGATCATTGATAACTTCAATCAAGTGTGTCACAACGAAGGGAGAAGCTCCACCCCCTACAGCCCAGATGTTTTAAGGTGCAAGTTGATATCCAACCTTTTGCGAGGTTCATTGCGAGGTTTGACCTGGTGTACATGCTTCTTACAGGTAAAAGTTTTACCAAGCTATTGCTAAACTGCCATGATTGAGTGGTGGTACTAAACTTGCTGCTCTATCGCCCCACTTCGACGCGGCAGTTCAACCCAGGCCTCATGGCTCGAGAACTCGATATGTCATTCGATAATTAATACTTTAAGCTCACACCTAAATTCACAATCAGTAGGTCCGGATCAGTTATACCAGTCTAGATCGTATAATCTAAGAGTCCTCGAAGATCCAAGAAATGTTCCTAAGACTCCGTCTACGTCCATGCCTCTCTGCTCTAAGTTTTCCAGGATGACAGTGCATAGAGGGCAGCCACCAGCGACTGAGTTTCTCAATTCCATAAGAGTGGGTTGAATAGGAATCTGGGTACATATATTGGACGGAGCTTTAACAGGCATTAGGTGTTTTGGTCGGCACTTGGAAATGAGAGCTTGAGGATAAGCTCCTTCCTATACTTACACTTTTAGACTGCGGGTGCTCCTTCTCTAGGGATTACTCGTAGGGGTTTTGGCAAACCCTTACCTTGACGTTGATCCGAATGGGGCACCTAGCCCGACCACTGCAAGCAATAGCCTAGCATTGACCCAACATTAGGAGTTTGCGAGGTAATACGGTATCGCGAACATGGGATGTAGCTGCTTCCAGAGTTGCCTTAATGCCCCTTAAAGTGCATTCTTCTATCGAACTTGGATATATGGTGCAGCTTTCATCACTCTGAAATGCATATGAGATCCCGCTACCTAAATTGTTGTTGGATTGCATGTTCTCACGTCTGAGAGAGTATCCTGGAATATTACCGGGTACAAATTTCAAGTACCAAGTGCCATAAATTATTGACAAGCCTTTGGTTTAACAAAGTGGCTAGGAACTCACTTTTGAGTATATATACCGATAAAGTTTGCCTAAAGCCTTACCTTTGCCCACCAGTCAATTTCTCAGTATATTCCATTCCATACGACAAATACGCAATGCCACTTCCTAACGCCCTATCTGTACCCACTATCAGTATCAATAGTATATCCCATGGCATCCAAAAACAGGCAATCTAAACACATACCTAGAATCCCAATCTACCATATTCTCCTTCTCCTTCATCATTCGTTTCATCCTTCCACCCTCATCCGCCAAGCCCGGCGTGAGCTCCAGAAAACTCCTCATCCAACCCCGATCACCACTCCAACTTTAAACCTCCCCACGTCCTCCCCCTCTCAACCTTAACCACACTCTCCACATTCCCAATCCCCAAATCCGCACCAAAAAAATGTGCAAAACACCCTCTGCCAACTTCCTCCCACTTTAAAACCCCCTTCTTATCACCCTCCTTCCCTTCTGCCCCATCCCCGCCTGCCTCTTTCCCCTCGTCTTTAGCAAGCACCCTATACTCTATCTTCAACAACCACAGCTCCTCAAATCCACTAAAAAACTTCTCAGCGGTCCCGGGAACTTGTTCCGCTGTGCTGAGATGAATGTAACCGTCTGTGCGGTCGAGGTCTGAGAGGGGCAGGCGGGGCGGGAGAGGGGTGGGTGGGGCGGAGGGCAGGATTTTATAGAGGTATTTTGGTGGGGGTGTCGGCGGTGGCATTTATATTATGGGAGCTGGGGAAATTGAGAGTGAGATTAGGAATGGGTGGATTTTAAACGCGAGCTGTTGGTGGTGGTTGCGCACGGGAGGAAATGGTGAGGTTCAGCGGGGCAGATTATGATTGGCCGGTTGGATTTTCGGGGGAAGCTTGACAACAATCGAGCATGGGCCATGGCATTACACCACCTCTATATTACCGCTGTACAATACATACGCACAAGCCTATTCCCATAACGATATGATTCTACTCTACAAGACGAATTATTTCTTCCCTCCACCTTCTCTTATAAGCCGAAGCCGAAGCTCAAGTAGGGGCTAGTCCAGGTGGTGTGCTTATCGGAGATTCATCCTATTTCTTCGCCTTTGTGAAGGACTGCGTGTTTGTATCAAGACGGGAGGAGAAGAACGACTGCCTGTTCGCTTCATGCGCATTAAATCCTTCTTGAGTGGTGCTAGGCCTGGCTTCTAATTCATTCTTCGTTGTGGAAGGGGGAGTACGTGAGGCAGCGAAAGTAGAGTAAGGTGGTGATATGGTCCTCTGCGACAGAGTTGCTCCCTCAACAACACCGAAACTTGACTTATCACCCTTAAGTCCGGATCCATCTTTGCCCAAGGAAGAAGGCTGCAAACCTCTTCCCAACTTTTTACGCGACAAAGCTGCGAGGCTGATCTCCCTAATCCTGTCCATAATCATAGTGCTGTTCCCTTGGGGCCCCATTTTATTTCCGTTTGTCGAAGGTTCATCCTGATCTGATGAAAAGGGAAGTTCTAACTTGTCACCCCGATTCGCAAATTCCTCAGAACCAGGCTCATTATCCTGCACCTCGTCGTCGTGCAGGATACCATCAAGTGTCGGATGCCCCACCATTCCCTCGAGTAAGCGTTTCCTGTTTCCCTTAGGTTCCCGCAAAAGAGGCTTTCCCCATATTCGATTCACTTCACGTACGTATTCTTCATACGGTATGGGGTTAAGTCGCTTTATGATCCTATTCTCAAGCTTGTTTGACTGAACGACCCTGCCGATAGACCTGTTCAGCCTTCCTCGGTTAAAGAGGAGTTTTAATTGCTGCTGTAGAGCCTTGACCACAATGGTCGGGTTCACGTAAAGTCCGGCATCACGAAGCTTGACAACTGTCTGCAGTCCAACGCTCCAATGCAAGTGTGTAAGGACACCCTTTTTGAGAAATCGTTTACGGTAGTGCTTCGCTGGTCTCACCGAAGAGAACATGGTCTGCTCGAGTGGAGTGTTCGGCAGAAGCCCAGCCTTGAAGCCCCAAATAATCAATGCTTGGAGGAAGGCAGGTGAGAATAGCTGACGAAGTGGATGTGACGGGCTAGCCTGACTAATGAAGGGAGGCGTGTTGAAGTAGAGGAGCGGATGATGAAATGTTTGGCGCATCTTAGCCATTGCAGCATCCAAGAAAGGCGACTTTTGGATATCGGCAAATCTTGGGTTGTCTCTGTTGGCATACCAGGAGAAAAGCCAATAAATAAGTCGCCTTTGTTCCCGAACACGTCCAAGCATCCCGTAGCGGCGAAGTATTTCCTTCCAATCTCGAGGGCTTACGTAGCCTATCCCAGACTCTAGAATCATCATGTAATTACGTGCAACAAAGCGAACGTCGTCAAATCTGCCACTTGAAGATGTGCCCGGCCTTCGTCCAGGTTGCCGGCGCCGGAGTATGCTTTGAATCGCCAGTGTGGATTCTCGTGTAACAAAAATATCGTTTGCCCGCATATCCTCCAGGATGTGAATAATTTGATTCGGATACCCTTGCCTAAGACGTGCCTGGAGAAGAAGATTCCAGGATTCGCCACGAGGATCGTTATAGAAAAGAGTCAGGATGGCGAGGGTCCGATGAGCCTGGGTCCAGTCCATTTGCTCTAGATAATGATCAAGAAGCCTTCTCTGAAGGCTTAAGTCTTCTAAGACGTCCGGGTGCTGATCACTACCTAGGAGGCTTTGTACCAAATGGAAATTCTTTTCCATGGTGAATTTCTCAAGGGCGAGTGAGAAGACGCAAGGCTTGATGTCAATTCCAGCTTCTTTGAGCTCCCTAAAGCGTTGTGGTAACTCACTCAAAGGCTCCGTCCTCAACCCCATCATTCGTAAAGCGATTGGGCCTATTTCATTCACCCTGATCATCGAGAGGCCCCTGATGATTGATGCTGGCCCGAATGCCTTGGTAGCAAACAATCGAGCGCAAAAAGGGTCTTCAAACCTTACTGGTTCGATGTCCCGTCCAAGAAGTTTGCGCAGAAGCTGTTCGTTGTACCTCTGAGAATTAGGTTGGGCCTCACCTTTGGTTAGAAGAGGCCTGTAATTTGCCACTATCGGCTCTTTATATATCGGTCGGCCGTTCCGCATCATAGGCCGAGCAGTATCCGCGGCCATAGCATAATCTGACGAGGACTCAGCTAAGAACAATTGAACAACCGGATGAGATCGGGCAGATGGCGAGGGGGTATCACTTCGCTGGAAGCAGAGTATATGCCAATGGCGAGCGAGAGAAATCCGGCTTTGGTTGCAAAAAGGGATCACCATGTCATCGTACAAGTTCCTCTCGTTACTGGTCCTGTATATTTCGGCAAATGCTTCAAGAGATTTGGCCGACAAGGTGGTTGTCGCCAATTGCGTCAAGTATCGCAGGGGAAGATTCCGCAATCTTAGTTTGACTATCATTAGGTGGTGATATTTCAACGCCCTATCTGGATGTCGTGGAAGCCAATATGCCATGCACATCTGGTATAAACGTGCGTAACTCTGGCCGGAGCTTCTTTGCAAATGTGCGGCATGATCTAGGACCGGTATCACAAGATCAGGGTTCTTGATGAATGTTGACCAGAGATACTCGGCGTCTCTAGTGTTCGAAGTCGGGAGGTCGAATCCACGACGGGCCATGCCCAGCCATATATCACGGATGCCATCAAGTCCATAGACTCTCTCCCGATATTGCAGCAGTTCTCTCCAAAGCCCAATTTTTGCAAACCCATGCGCTTTGTCAATTTTTCTCCAAGTACTGATGCCCGGTTCGTTGACATTGGACTCTTCGTCAACGTCGGGTTTCGCTCGGCCTAGGGAAATCCGTGGTTCCAATGAAGGCCATTGTTGTTTCCGTATCCTCAGCTTCGGCAACGACAGGTCTGAAGAGTAAGCGCGGCAACGATGCTTCGATTGGCAGCAATTGATAGCGGGAATCCAAGTTGGAGGGAGCTCATGGGCATGGACGAGAGCTCGAAGGGCTCGTAACGCAGGCGGGCTGGCAAGGAGCCTGTCCAAGGCCGTTGGCATGAAATTTTTCAAAAGGCTGCAGTCGTCGAATCCATTAGCAATGGTAGAGATGGGGACGACGTCGCAGCGGATGACCTCGATAATTTCTTGCCCATGAAGCTCGTGAGCGCGGGCTGACTAAGGGCTTGGCACCTGTCGCCTCATCCGGGATCAGTCGATGCTTCACTTCACTTCGACCGACACCCACCCGCAAACTTCCAATTGCCCCTCCGAACCGCCCGCAACCACTCTCTGCTCTTCACAATGGCCGGGTAGGTCCTCCACACACCTTGTAGACTTAGACACGGCTCCATACGCTCTGCCCATCATTCCCTTCGTCCCATCGCAATTCGCTCATGGCTCGGCACTGACGCTCAACAGCTGGCTCTACCGCGAGAACCGCGTTCCCCACTACCAACGGTATATGCAAAAGAATGACGGACTAAGGCTGTGGGAGAAGGTACGTCAGGTCACTCGTCAAGGGTCTAGGGAACAATCACATAGGCTCGACCCGAAGCAGGCCAGCTCGGATGCTTGATTTTGAGCTCCCAGCTGCCGGAAATTCTGGATGCAACTCCATAACTGACGTGACTCTTTCCTAGTCCCGAGGCAAATACCTGATCCCAGCGTACAAGGTCATCCTCTTCGGCAGCTTCGGTGCTAGCATGTTCATGATGACCCGCATGCTCCTTGTACGTCTTCCTCGATCTGATCGGCGCAGAGATTGCGTCCTAATGTCTGTATGCAGGGCCACAAGACTTGGTTCGGCAAGGGCTAAAGCTTCAATTGGTGATGGGTCAGCCAGCGCGCTAAGAGGGGCATGGGAGGGCATCGTGACTACCTACTTGTACAAACAGCCAACAGAGTCAGGATTGAATCAGAAAATATATTTTCGTTTATTCGAGATACACGACCTTGCATGGCCGAGGCTTTATCTTGCTCACGGTGACACCGGTGCTGCAAGGCGATGATGTCAGGAACTACTTATCATCCCTTGCTCCGAAAAGTAGATCAAGCTTGCATCTGGGCACAATAGGAACGCCTACAGCTATATAAGCCATTCGAACGATTCGAACGATTTCTTTTCCAATTGATATTACGGATTATATGTCATGAAAATCAAGCTCCCCCGTGCAGCTCCGCCTGATTGGTGTTAGCTCCCGCGCCGAGCTCGAAAACTGACGTTGGCGAGCCGAATTCCTACTCCAGCCACGGCGCACTCTCCACAACATCACTACACATTCACTTGTGTTGACAAGATTGCGCTATGGCCGACTTCGTGAAAGGGCTCTTTGGAAGCCAGCAACCAGCCCAGGCTCCCGTAGCTGGCGATGATGGTATGTAGCCTCAATTCCGACAACTGGGCTCGCGGTTTGCGACCGTCTCGTAGCCAGCCTGCTCCTGTCGCAATTGCATTGTACTTCGCTCCTTGGTGGCGCAAGCGCCGATTTATTTAGGATAGAGGCGCTGCAACTGAATCTACTGCATCGCCTTCTGCACTGTCAATTCCTAGCGCTAATATATGTTGCAACCAGACTTCGCCGACTTCGCAGGCGCTCCTTCCCCCGAACCCGCCTCCCTCGACGCCTTCACAACCGACTCTGCACAACCCTCATCTGCTACCTCCACGGTCGGCCAAGTGCCCTACACAAAATGGTACCGGGTGTGGGAGCGCACGACGCTCGATGACTTCAAAACTGAGATGTACATCCTGCCCTTCATCATCCTGGTCGTCGCCGTGCATCTCTGGGGAACGTCCAAGAACCGCAAAAAAGCCACGCACTGGATGAAATCCCACGCGCCCGTGCTACAGCAAGAGTTTGCGCAAGTTGGGTATATTCGTCCGCAGGCCAGTGTCGATGATGTGAGTGCTATGGGGTTGATGCAGGCGACGGAGAAGGCGAAGAAGGATGCTGTGAGTGTGGAGAATATGTTGAGGGAGAAGAAGGCGGGTGAGTATATGACATATGCGACTGGACGGCAGAATATTGCCTTCATAGACTTCAAGGTCACGCTTGCGAAGAGGTATAATCCTCTAATGCGGCTGGGAGAGTCCCTTGTAGGACTCTTCTTTGAGAGTATGCCGGCCCCTGAGGAGAGAATGGAGGCTACTAGCTATGTGTTTGATGGCAGGGAGGCGCTGATCGCGCCGGGTTTTGGGAAAGGAGAGGAGAAGAAGAGTGTGCCGAAGAGCACTTTTGATGGATTCGTCTGGGCTGTCGTTCATAAGGATCTCATGAAGCGGCTCAGGGAGGATCGCTATGATCTCTCTCTCACCACGACCAAGGACCACGCTAAACTGCCCGTCTGGACCACTGTTATGAGCGAGAACGCTGAGATCACGGACACGCTTCTCACGCCCGAGCTAATCAAAGCTATCACGGAAGCAGGCGATAGGTTCGAAGCCTTAGTTGTCAGCGACCAGCCCATGGACCAACCAAAGAAGTAGGCCCCAAAAAACTCTTCCCCCTGTGCAATGCCCACTAACACCCCGCTCACAGACTCGATGACACCGTGCCCAAAAAACGCATCTCCCTCTCACTCAAACTCCTCCCCTCCACCACCCCCTATACGCCCACCCTCCCCCTCTTCTCCTACTTCATCCGCATGCCCGACCAACTCGTCTCCGTCGGCCGTTTCCGCCCAGAGGCCATGCGTCGCATCAAGCAGACACGCGAAGAGCAGATCGCGAAGATCAGGAAGCTAGACGATGACGAGAAAGCCGAGGAACGGAAGCTGAAAGGCGATAAGGAGAAGAAGGAGAAAAGGGATCAGATGCTGGGGCGGATGACAGCGGAGGAGCAGAGGAAGTATTTGGAGAAGGAGAGGGAGAGGGAGGGAAAGAGGAGAGAGAAGAAGAAGACCGTTAAGGCATAGGCGCGTATGTAACGGATATTTATTTTGCGGTTTGGGGCTGAGAACGTGTTTATGGGTTGGAAGTTTTGGCGAAGGGGTTGGAGACCAGAGCTTTGAGGAGATATGTGTGAGTGTGTTTCGTTCGAAATTGTACATTTAGATTATTATGTTGACTACCCTACTATGACAGTCAGACATCGGACAGTGTGAAAACCTGGAATAGCATAACAGTTAATCTTTTGTCCCTCAGCCAAACAGCTATATCCATGTGAATGTTCCATTCCAAGCCCGTTAACGTTAATCAAAATGGTATGTTTTGCACTGTAATAAACACAAATACGTGAAATAAGGACAGAAACTTGTATCTTGTATTCCCTTGCCTCTTCCTATAACTCTAGCAATGTCTCATGGATCGCATTTTTCCTGTTACTCTGCCAAGGTAGATGCATGTCAACATAAATTCCATACTCACTCACATTCGCTCGCATTTACTTATTTGTATTTAACTACTTATTTGCAGTCACTTACTCAGTCAATATTTGTTGCTTAACACAGTTCTGATTGAATCTATCATTGTCCACTCCTAGTAAGTGAACTAAAATCCATGGATCCGCTTACGAGCAAGTTCCCTTGCCAGTAAGCAAGCATACATGCCATGATAACCCCACATTACGAATCCTGATCAAGTTTGCTAATATGATGTGCCATACCAGGCAGAATCACAGCAGTCCCAAATGCTGTAGTGAGAGAGTGAGGAATGAAATGGAAAGGAAAGGAGATGTGGGGGTGCCTACTCCCAGTCCTCTCTATCGGTATCGTCATAATACCACTCCCAAGCCGAGGGGTCCTTATAATCAACCTCCTCCCCCTCCTCCTCCACTATCGACGGAGATGTAGTCGTAGTCGTGGTTGCAACTGTCGTCGTCGTTACTGCACCATCATCCATAACAACCGGCAGTTCCCCGGCAGCCACGTCCCCATCCCCATAACCCGCATTCTTCAACTCCTTACCCATCTGCCTTACATGACTCCAATCGTATGCATCCTCTCCAAGCGACCAAGCTACTACACCCCCAATCCCATACATCTTCACAATATCCTCAAACTTGCGCGCAATCAATGCTGGCGTGTCCCACGTCCAAAACAAATTCTCATTAGCGTCGAAATAATACTGACCGCCCGCTACCTCGTCACAGACGCCGTTCTTCATAGCGCGCTGCCATGAGCCTGCGACATCAGAATCAGTGCACCCAGTGCCGAAGGCATGTTGACATGCGCCGCTGCAGTGCTGTGGCGAGAAACCGCAGTTCCCGTATTGCGAACAACAGCCCGTGGCGCACTTAGTCATTTTTTCAGGCCCGCATGTGCCGTCTATAGACACGGTTAACTTGCTTACATCCACGGGCTCCATGTGTGCTTTCTCGAAGGTCCAAGCGCCAGATGTGAGGGCGTCTTCGCCGGTTGTTGGGTTTTCGGCGGAAACGAGAGCACAGCCGAGAGGCTGGTTGGTGCAGTCTCCGGCGGTCGTGAAGTATTTAGCGTAGTAGGCGAAGCCGAGATTAAGCTTGTCGGCGGGAGCGCCGAGGGCGAGGTAGTTTTCGATGACTTGGCGGGCTCCTTCGACTGAAGTGTGGTGCCCGGTTTTGGTGTCTCGTCGGTTGAGGAGGTCGTAGGACATGACCTGGGGTACATCAGTTGTGTTTGTATTACATTGAGAGGTGTGGTTACTTACGTTGATGTAGTTGACAGGTGCCCAGATCTGAGGGGCATTCTCTTTGGTATAGGCAATCATATCAATTTCCTTTCCAGGAACGGCGATAGACAGGAGTTTTTCTTTGCCAATAGCTGAACGGACGGCAGTAAGGAGCTTAGGGAAAGCTGTGATCTCTCCAACTTTCTCGGGATTTGGGTGTTGCTTGTAGTCCATGCCATTACCGCCCGGATACTCCCAGTCAATGTCTAAGTAAGCGTTAAATACCATTGCACACTCAAGGATAGACTATTATCGACACTTACCAATACCATCAGCGCCAGTATTTTGAAGCATAGTCTGAACATTGTTTGCGAAAGTGGTCATCGCTGTCTCACTGACCACAGCCTGCGAGAATCCCACAGTGTCTCCCCAACCGCCAATAGCGATCATGACTTTGGCATTCGGAAACTCGGACCGAATCGTCGAAATAGGGACCTTGGGTTGGAAGCTCCAAGTTGCATTGGCCATAGCAAATGCCAGAACGACATGGTCGACTCCAGCTCGATCCACTGGAGCAGTTGGACGGGTTGGGTGCCATCTAAACAATTTGTAAGTATTGTACTCATGAAGCAAGATAGTAGAAGCGACTTACTCATCAGCATACATGACAAAGCGAGCGCTAGCTGGTGCAGTGAGGAAGAGGGGCGCAACAAGCGCCAGCGAAGGGAAGCGCATGGTTGCAATAAATGATGAGAGTTATGTCTAGGAAGCTACAATGGTGTAAAGAGAGGGGGTTGGAGCGAAGGTGGAGGTGTTTAGAACGGAATGAGTGTTGGCGTGTGGATTTTATACGGCATTCCACAGTCGCGACTTCCAAAGAGTGACGTAGGTAGCTCCTGACCTGGCAGGGACGACCAGTGAACCTGTAGAAGTCGCGCTAATGAGCTCTTGTGTATGGCACAAGAGCCTTATAAATTTCTGCCAAAGCAGTGACCGGGAAACCACAGCGCCACATTTTCTCGATAAAGGGGGTGAGCAAGGAGATCTTCGTCTTTCTGATCCAGGTCCCGGAGGTGGTGAAACAGGGAACGCCTTTTGCTTTGCGTTGTCCCATTTGTATATGGCATGACTACCGCAAAGCATCACGTCCGGATGTCAGTAGACCTGGAATGAAGCCGGGTTAAGCTCCAAATCCCTGCGCCCAACCCTCTCACTTGCAGCGCGTGAGGAGAGCTGTGATACCTCCTTCTTGTAGAGATTCAAGACCAATCGAAGCACAGGCAGACACACCTCTTGTATTAGTCTCATAGAAGTCTTTTCTGCTCGATTGAAACGCACCATTGAACTTAGATGCTGGACCTTAACTTGACGGCTGTCAATCGGGCGTCTATGGCTTCAGCGCAAGCCCACCGCCACATATCAGCCTCATTGTTCGTTAGTGACGGATACGGTGGGTGCAGAGACTAGACTTGACGAATCCAAAGTTGGTGTTACATGTACACCTCGATTCGACATCGCAAAATGGAACAGTGGGGATATAGAGCACAAACGGAGTGCGTATCCAAACTGACAGTTCCAGATGACAATGCTTAGGCGTCGGTACCACCAATGGCTGCGGTGATTCAGGAGATCTTGTGAGTTTCAGCCAGGTACGGTGTGGATGCAGACTGGTGCACTGCATTCGGTTGGTTTGCTAAATGTATCAACGGTACTGTGTAACGTTTCTCGACCATAGCGGCTAGAAAAGTGAGCCGAATGCCAAAGGCAAAATTGAATACTGATAGCTCACCGTTTTCTATGCAGAGTGTACCACGTTCCCGTTCCCCAAGCTTGTGGACATCATATATGCCTGGCGTCTGCGTTCGATGGGGCGAGAGTTGCAGGTTTCTCTCAGCCTTAGGCTTCGGTTGATATAAGATCCACTTGAAATCCCCTAACATCCTGGCTCCTGACCGATACAAAAGGCCACTGAGGACACAGAACCGGGAGGGTCGAAAGACGAGACTACTAAATGGAAATCAAATCCGGGTGAAGTGTAGGAGGACCCCTTGGTGACAATCCAACGGTGCAAGTGCCACTCCAGGCGTTCCTTGGGTATTTGGGGAGAAGTTGGAGTTTATGTGAAGAACTGGTGTGGAGAAAGGCAGAAAGAAAGAGTAGATCTAATCCGATATCTATCCAGCGAACGTACCTCCCGCCTTGAGGAACAGCCGACTGCAAATCTAGCAATACCTGCAGCGGGTATTCTTGGCCTCAAACTGCAAAACGGAACAATCTTCTACAGCAAAAATGAGGGGAACAGTAAAAATAATCGCCTCACATGGCAGAAACTCTTTTTAAGTCCCCGTAGTTCTCAAGGGGTCGACGGCCTTCACTGTCTCTGCCACCATAAATCAAAAATTAACTTTACCGACACCACCTTACTGGAACCTATGAGACACACACTCAATGAAATTGTATAGTTACTGAAGTAACTTGAAGGTGGCCTTGAAACTAGAAGGATTGTCTGACTTCAACTTCATGAGATAACGAAGGCCGTTCGTGGCTTAGATAGGTTGCTTCCGGATATGGTAAAGGCCGCGACGCTGAAGTTCTGATTCGCGATGTGGTGTTCCTGTACGCCCAATTGACGATCCTTTCATAGCACAAAGCCGAGAAGAACGGCTCCAGGATTATTGAGAGTCAAGGCGATAGGCCATGGGTGGGCCAAGTTGCTTTCAGGATCTGGTTATTTGCAAGCGAATCAATTGCATGTTTGGGTTTTGATCTATTGAATGGAGGATGACGGAAGTTGGCGAGGCTGAGGCTAAGTTGAAGAACGCCATTAACATCATCTGCAGAATTATTAGCATCATGCGACATAAAAGCAAATTGAGTACTTACACTCGTGTGAGATTCCAGCAGTATGGTTTCCAAGAGCACGAAGTATGACATTGCTCTGTTGCATACTGTCCACCTCATTCCCTTTCAGGATATTGTCAAACTCTCCGTTCAGGAAATAGCATAGGAAAGTGCTTAATTGGGGATGCCCGTCTCTGTTGAAGGAAAATAATAGGACAAGGGGGGGGATTTGGGACAGACACGCAACATCTAGTGGCTGGATCCTTGAGCGTTCGATCCTCGTTCCTCATTGCTTGGACAAGACATTTACGCCCTCCTGCAATGAAGACTTATTGCTCTCCGCAGCAATTGCAAATCTTCGCAAGGGTTGGCGAGATACGCGCCGTTGAGGGGCAATCGCACGCTTGAGCGACGACGATGACCGCTCCTATGCAGCATGGTTGCAGCCTCCAAATACCGCTCCGCTCTATGTGCATTGCTGAGGCTATGCTAGCACAGCGAGAATGGTTAGGAATTAATCTGGAGGTATTCATATCAAGATGGTCAGGAAATGTTTCAACGTGCACATATTCAAAACATCTGTCGAGTCATTCACGGATTCAAAGTGGTGTGTTGTCGGAATTCCGTCCATCCAATTCCCAACAACCAAAGTTGCAGCCACCACCTTGGCACTATTGCAGTCAAGGCGAATACATCGTGAGGCAGAATTGAGGTTGTGTGAAAGATCGTGATGTTCAGCGGAAGGATCATTACGCCCGATTAAGCTTTTGAGATCCAACGATTTTTTGAGTCTCAATTCCGCTTATCCCATTTGGGACTCAGTTTGCGCTCCCAATTGGTCCGCTCGTTCAAGAGGATTCCCGCCATCCCCCTTCGAGCCGCTTACAATCTGAGCCACGGCCGCATGCATGCAGGGTTTGTCACCCACAGGGCAGACTTCAGTTGGCCCTGAATACACTCAGTTCCTCTTGGGGGGCCTTTGATTCCTGATGCAGTATCAAAATCAGGAGAGGCCCACTGGTTCGCTCGTTCAATTGAACGAAGCACTGGAATTACAAGTCATCGAAATGGCACCGAACGGCAGCAAGAAGATACAAGTTCGGAAGAAGACGTGGAAACCGAAGACGAGGACTGGTTGTGTTACCTGCAGGTGAGTGGGAATTGAAGCTTTCTATTTACCGATTTGGGGGGGTGCTGCCATAATGCCGGGAAGCGGCGCGAGGCGTCAGACTTCCCGTGATATGCATGCTAATCGGTCCTCTTCGTACGAGAGACAGTGTACATAAATGGAGCGGAAGGCTCCTAAGAAACACTTCTAGAAATCGAATCCGCTGAACTCCTCAAAGCTAATGCTCGGTAGGATCCGAAGAGTAAAATGTGATGAAGCAAAGCCAGCATGTGACCGGTGTTCTTCCACGGGACGCAGATGCGATGGATACGCCACACCGACTCCTCCGCTTTCTCATCAAGTCGCTCTACCACACCAACGATCGCCCCTCTTTGTGGCGCCATCAGAATTCCAGCTGGGGTCCATCGATGAACAGCAGGCCTTCTTTTTCTATAGGCAGCACTCAGCATTTGAGCTCTCTGGATTCTTCGATTCTAGTTTCTGGCAGTTTGAAGTCCTTCAAGCGGCACATTCCAACCCGGCCGTAAGACATGCGGTGGTTGCTCTGGCCGCCATGCACCGAGTTTTCGTCGTCAGTCACATGCCCGTTGTGCCCGACGACGCATCAGACAAGCAATTGCGGTTTGCGTTGCAACAATGCAATCGATCCATTCAAGAAGTCATCAAATCACCCGCTCGGAAAACAATTGCGGATAAGATCAATATGATGACTTGTTGCATTCTGTTCGACTGCTTGGCTTGTATACAAGGCCATCAGAGCATCGCATTCGATCATCTCCGGAGCGGGTTGAAGATCCTTAAGGAGGTTGACGATGAATTGGCTGCCGGCATTCAGGACGGAACTGCGCATCCCGTATCTTTGAGTAGCCTCCGGACGATGTTTGTGGACATGGATACCCAGGTAAGAGGAGTAATGAGTGACGATGATCTTGTGAGCTGGGAGCCACAGCCGAAACGGGATCCTATTGTCCATCAGACTGCCTTCGTGGCATTCAGCCAAGCCCACTCCTACCTTGAAGCAATATTCAACGATCTCCTAGCGTTTGTACAGGATATGGACGTCAGACCCCCAACGAGTGACACCCAAGTCCAGGCAGCTCGTGTGGAGTTTAGGCGATTGCAGAGTCAGTATGAAGCCGGGAATAGGCTTTTGGAGGAATTTCTTTCCCTTCATCCGGCGACAGTCAGCACTGAATCAAGGATTGGAGTTGGACTTATTCAAACTCAGGTCAGAATTCTCCTGATTGCCCAGAAGTACTGCGAGGAAAGGAAGGAGATAGACTGGGATATTTTGGAGCCAGAATTCCAAGAGATACTTAGCCTCGCATGTGAGCTATTAGGAGCGGATCCAAACTGCACGCTGTCCTCTGGAGCTGTCCCTGAGGAATACTATAATTTTCCAGCGGATCGGGCCAGCACTCTGCCAACAATGTTCGCACGACCAGTATTTTCCTCCGGTTCTAAGCTGCTGTCAGGTTTGTGGCTAGCCTCAACTCGCTCGAGAAATCCAACTATGCGTCGGAAGGCCATTGGCCTGATGCTGGAATATCCTCGTCGAGAAGGGGTCTGGGACAGTATATTGGCGGGACGGATTGCCTGGGAACTTAATATGTTTGAGGAGTCCGCTCTAAATGGCGACTTATGCGAATTTCCAGAACAGTCTGCTCGAAACTTTCCGCAGACCTCGAATATACCCGAGTGCAACAGGGTCCGAGACGTTCTTATCACCTACACTGGCTTGCGGCGGGCGGATGTGGAATTTAGGAGTAAGAAGCAGTACGAAGAGGGAGAAAGGGGAATACTAAGACGGTTTGCCTGGTAAACGAAGGGACCAAAGGAGAGAGAGGCAACACTTACTCGCTTAGCGTAGCACAAAGTACATAGTATGGCGTACTGGAGCATAGCACCGATAGACTTGGCGTAGGGAAATGGTTCTTCACGATAACCTGTTGGTAGAGTAAAAGGGTTGTTAATAGGGTGCAAATTGTTCCACAAGCAAGATTCTAGGCACATCGGAGGTTGTCAATACCATTGAAGAGCTGATGCTGGACTTCTACCGTAGGGCTTTCGATGTTCATCAAATTCATCATATCCATCTTATCGAGGTTCGAAGTTGAACGATCTCAATCTGTCCGGTTTCTCCCAAGGTAACAGTTTGGATTCCTTCTTGCAGCGATTAGCATGCACGTCAGCTGCAAGGCGTTCACAAGTCCGGCGGGGGAGAACGGGTCGATGACGCGAAGTGCCGTCCAAGGCGGGCTTCTGGAACGCAGCCTTCAGCGGGGAGATGTTTCATCAAACCGTCCATCGCTCTTCCTGAGGCTGGCTCAGCGGGTCCCTTACCCACAGGTCGCAGAAAGGGCGGCAGGAGCGATGGTTGAGGATGAGGGATTAAACACGTGATCGGACCGTTTCATCCGGCTGGGAGGGAAAGGGAGCGGGCGATGGGCAGGAGAACCCTGCCTCCCAGCCATTCGATTTTTGCCGCGCAGAAAGCCATCTGCGAGCTCCGCCAGCGGCCGACCAATTGGCAGCGGGGGCCCATAATCGAGGAGGCTGGGGAGAGGCTGGGAGCTCCAGAGCTGGCGAGCAGCATGGACGGTCCTCAGCTGAGAAAATGCCTCTCCACAGAGCGTGCCGTGATGCACTATCGGCCGCTGCAGAAAAGGAGCGAGACGCGCCCAATTGCAGCGCTCCACGACTGAGCATGTCAGACCCACTGTCCGAGGGCATTGGCCGTGGTGTGTGTGAAAAGTGAGGTGCTGCAGACGCGATCGGGGAGCTCCAGGCAGCGCGATACTGGCTGCAGCGCCCAATTTGCTGGCCGCCATGGCAATCGCAACGCCGACAGATGCCCACAGCTCGTAGCGCATGCACATCTTTCATGAGATGCCGAGGCGCGATGCAATTGAGTCGAATTGATGGCGTTGCTTTGTGGGACCTGAAATTGCTTTGGCTGCCCCGTGCAACAGAAAGGGGGAGCTCGCCAGAGCATGGGAGCTTGCGAGACGCGCTAGACTCTCTTCCGGGCGCGGCGTAAACAAGGCTAGGCCCCTCTCGGCCAGCTGTTGGAGCTCTGCCCAACCTCGTCGCTGGTGGTGCCCCAGCCCGCGCCCGTGAAACCGCCGCCCACAACAAACCCCCCAGCTTACCGCCTATACCTCCCCTCCCTCCTTGCGTTCCCACTTGCACCCTCCATCACTCCTCCATCCACATCATCGCCCGCTTCTGCACCAATTGCACATCTTCACGTCACTACAACACCTCGCCCTCAAAGCTGGCTTCTTTAAGAACTCTTCGCTCCTCCTCCCCCTTCTCGCTCTGAGACCCCCATCTCAAAAGGAGCCAAGAAGTTCTTTCTTGTCTTCCTTTCGAATTGTTCTTGTAACGGTTCGAGAGGCATTCAAGAAGGAACGCCGCGACTCCAGCCAACCTGGACTTTGACGCCCGCGTACCGATCCCCTTCAGTGTCTTCCCGTCCTCGTATCGGAGTGACGCTGTCACTAAAGAAACCACCAAAGTCAAGGTAGAAGGAGAAGTCAATCCGCACCCTTCTCATCAGGCTTCGCACGTCGGACGGGAAGGTCACGAAGAGCACTACGAATCCTTCTCTGCCACTGCCGTCCCCGCCGACCGCCGCGACTCCCGCGACTCCCGCTACAAAGAAGAGGTCCGCGTCTACGAGGAAGAGCGTGTCCGCCGCCCAACCACCACCCGCCGCGAGGAGCTTCACATCTACGAAAAGGATCGCCGCACTCCTCACCAGCCCGAGCAGCGAGAGCAGCGACGAGAGCGCGTCTCCGAGGTTGAGTTCAAAACCCGCGACCGGTAAGTCCTGTCAGTGCTTCTTGTTTTGCTTTATCAGTTGGTCACGAATCAGCGGAAAAGCCCCTGGAACTTGGCGGAAAACGCCACTTCCCGCTTAACCCTTTTCTTTTATTGTTGTCCGAGCGACACGCGGGCTCCACTTTTCCTGCTCTTCTTCCCTACCCAAGCTGACCCTTCCCCCTTCCATCAACAGTTACCATCAACCTTACCAACGCTACGTTGGGAGTCAAATCGACGTTCAAGACAGGACTTACGACAGAGACTTCAACACTGTCCACGGCCCTGCTACCGACTACACTCCAACCCAGATCGACGTCACCGAGCGTCAATTCCGTGAAGGCACTCGTCCCATCGTAGGAGGCTTTGCTGCTGCTGAACAGGGTTACACCAACATCAGTACCAAGCCCAACTACGAGCAACCAGCCGGTTACACCCACGACAGCTTCACCTCTCGCACCAGCCACGACACCACTCCCTACCAAAGGCAGGACGTCGACGTCGTTGACTCCCGCTACCCTTCCTCTCACCGCCGAGAAGAAGACGTTCGAGTAGAAAAGACTACTCGAACTACTGTTGACGCCCCCAAGAAACACAAGCGTGATATGGGATATTACGACGAAGACGGTCACTACCACTCCCTCCGCCACGGTCTCCACAAAGCCGCTGACAAAATCCTCCATCCCATCCACGGTCATCGCCACCACCACTCTCACTCTCACTCTCACGCCGGTTCTCACTTCGACAACCGCGAAGAGGTTGTAGTCAAGGAAAAGTACACTACTTCCATTCCATCTCCCCCGGTCACCCGCATCTCTTCCGGAGTCCCAGTCGAGCGGATCCGCCACACCGAAACTCGCACAATGGCGCCTCCCAACACCATTACCATCCCCTGCCATCACATCCGCATCGGCGACCTCCTGATCCTCCAGGGCCGCCCTTGCCAGGTCATTCGTATCACTACCTCTTCCCAGACTGGTCAGCACCGCTACCTCGGTGTTGATCTCTTCACCAAGCAACTCCATGAGGAGTCTAGCTTCATCTCCAACCCGGCCCCGTCCGTCATTGTCCAGAACATGCTTGGTCCTGTCTTCAAGCAGTACCGTGTCCTCGACATCCGTGAGGATGGCCGCGTTGTTGCCATGACCGAGACTGGCGATGTCAAGCAAGGCCTTCCTGTCCTTGACCAGAGCGGTCTTTCCAAGCGTCTCTCCGAGTCATTCGACAATGGCCGAGGCAGTGTCCGCATCCTCGTCATTAATGACGACGGCATGGAGATGGCTGTCGACTACAAGGTTGTTCACGGCTCAAGGTTGTAAGCGGTTGCACCCAGTCAATGGTAAACAATTACCCTCAACTCAAATGATCTCAAGCTAATCCCATTCCAGGTCGCAATCAAACGCTCTGCATGTGTCATGAGAGCATTTAGGAGTTTGCTTCCGGTCGGCCAATTCAACTCAAATTGTGTTCATAAATCTTCTTTCCTATAGTTGCTTGACTGGCCCGTCGCCATCCCGCCATCAAACGTCGGCTTCCGTCCTTGACGTTGGCTGATGTTTGATGACGGGACATGCTACCGTCTCGTCTTGGTTAGCATTTTGGCGCAGGGATCCGTGGTGTATGTGGCTGGAAAAGCACGAGCTATAACTGTGGATAGTTAATGAAAGGTGTCTGTTTGCATTTGCATTTGCCTTTGTTTGTTTTATTTGTGACTCGTGCTATGTGCAATTTCATTTGTTTTTCCGCCCGTTTTTCTTTTCTATCTCGCCATGCACCAAGAAGTCGCGTCTCATTTTCACTAGCACCCTGAGTCTCGTGCTGATCCCAAAGGTTGCTTTCACCTTAGCGTCCCTTTCTGTTCTTTCTGTCCTTGGCGCGATGAGCTACCCCGCGTTCTCCACCTCCTTCCAGCAATGCAAACGCTCAGCAGCCATCAGATTCGGCTCAAGCCATGAACGAAACCCTTATTTCCGTGCCATTGATGTGTGGAACGGAAAAGCCATAGGTCAGCTGGTTGTCGACTGCACAGCTCGCTCCAGTCACCTTCATACATAATTTGCTTCTTTTCCCTCAAACTGACTCCAAACACTCTGGTATTAACATCGTCTCAGAATGCTTCACTCAAACTATGCTTTATCCCCGCAGCTGGCCTCTTTTCCGGACCTCCCACCGTTTCCCGACACTGTCCCTACCGCTCCACTCCTTCGTATCTCGCTCCAAAGATTGCTTGAACATGATTGCGAGGAGGAAGAACGGTGTTGGAAAGCATGTTGTGATCTAGGGTTCTTTTACCTTGACCTTAGAACTAAGGATAGCGCTGGAGATGTCAATGGGGAAGCGTTGTTACAGGACGCGGACCAATTATTCGAGGTAATGAAAGAGTTCTTTGACCTGGATATTAACGAGAAGGTCAAGTATGATTTCGCGGACCAAGAGAGCTATTTTGGCTATAAAGGATATGGAGCAGGAATCGTGGACTCCAAGGGTACAAGAGACAGGAATGAGTTCTATAACGTATGCTCTTTCACCCTATGACCTTTGCCTCTTCTCGCTCATGAAGTTCTTGTGCTAATTTAGAGCGTCAGATCTCAAAAGACGACATCCTCGCCCTAACCCCCAAACTCCCAGCTCCGGACATCCTCAACTCGCACTACGCCCTCTACACCTCCTACATCAACTCGTCGCACTCCATCTGCCGCGTCATCCTCTCCCTCCTCTCCACCCATCTCCCGCTCCTCCCCTCAAGTATCCAAAACGGCGGTCTGCCCGCTCTCCACAACCTCCACTCCATCTCCGGCGACCAAATCCGTTTCGTAAAAGCTCCGCCTCAGAAGCAAGACCTCGCGGTGGCGCTAGGGGAACATACCGATTTTGGCAGCGTCACGGTCTTGTTTAATCGCCTTGGAGGCTTGCAGGTTCGACTGCCCGATTATATCGATGCTATACCGCCCGCTTCGACCGACAAGGCGGGAGGTCTAGATGTGAATAACACGCTCTGTGCGAATGGCTGGGCATATGTGCGACCGCTTCCCGGACATTGTATTGTCAATCTCGGAGATGCGTTGGTAAAGTTCTCGAATGCGAGGTTGAGGTCGAATATCCATAGAGTAGTAGCGCCTCCCAAAGAGCAGGGGGGGGTGACGAGATATAGTCTTGTGTATTTTTGCAGACCTGAGGATGATGTGAAATTGGGGTGTTTAGTGGAAGGTGGGGAGGAGCAGGAGGAAGAGTGTGTTACAGCGAAGGAATGGATATTGAGGAGGGCGTTGGGGAGGAGGAGGATTGATGAGTGGGAGAAGAGTGGAGGGACGGAGGGTGTTAGTATGAGGGGTGGAAAGAAGTAAGATTGCTGGAAAGATTACAGGAATTCAGTAACACTCTAGAATGACTTGAATATTTTCTCATGCTCATCCACCAATCATCGATGCAGTAATGGGCACTCGCGCGGAATTTACAACATATACCCTCCCACTTTCAACAATTTAATACATCAGCTTCCATCCACATCTTTGAACAACCAGGAGAGTTCATCTACCCACCCAACGGCATTGCACAAGGTCCATATAAAGCTTCTTCGTCCCAAACGAGGAAACTCTTCACTGCTCACTTTTCTCAGTCTTCAGTGCCCCCACCCCTAAAAAAAAAAAACGAAAATCCAGTCTAAGATTGCCGGAGCATTGTCCAGTGGATCAAAAGGAAATGTCTGCAGTGAACTTTGCATAGAAAAAGCGTCCTCTAGCAAGCAAATAGACACGATTAGATCCAGTATCAAGACCACCCTTCTGTCCACTAAATATTTCAGATCAATCTTCTCGTTCTTTATTAAAACTGACTGCTCGACTGAAAAAAAATGGAAAAATCTCTTCACATATCTCTGGCCCAGGGATGTAAAGAAAAGAAAAAAGGTCCTTCTGCATTGAGCTTTATAGCCAGAGTAGCCTTCGGGGACTAAAATGGGCAGATAAATGATACGCTTCGTGCTCTGATAGTGGAGGAGGACGCTTACATTCATCGACACTGTGCCTGAGGCTCTTCCCTCCTTCACATCCCGGCTCAAAGTCCTTTCAAACTGGACAAAGTCGTTGCTATCCCCGGGGCAGCTTTTCGGTCCTAAAAAAACATGTGAGTAAGGGTAGATCTCATGGCTTGAGCTCCATACCTTGATTCCTCCATAGCTAGGCTGTTTTTCCGTTCTCAAAAAAGTCATGAAAGGTGCGCCAATGACCGGAAGGGAGTCCTTATAACCATCAACTCTTGGATTCGAAGGGCTTCTTCTTTACACAACTCGGGGTCAAGGCGCTTTCAAAACGAACGATATTCGTGGGATGACTGGGGCAGCGTTTCGGGCCTAGGAATCAAAAGGAGAAGATTAAGATGGCCGGACAAAAGACTCGAAGCCTTTTCAAAGTCAACGCTTTCGATATTATGAACGGGGCAGTGTTATTTTCTTTCCTCCAAGGCTGGATCGTTCTTCTGTCTACGAAATGACGTTGGGCTTCCCTCATGGTTCGAATAGACACCGATTCCGAGACTCAAAGCCCTGCTTCTCCTCACGCCTCCCGCTCAAGATTCTAAAGCCTTGCCCCACCAATGTTAGGATTAAAGCAGCTTACTGGATATACAAAAAGCCCCTATCTCACTCTCTATAGTGAGGGCACAGGAGCATTCTTCGCTTTCCACAAGGCTAGAATATTTTCTCCCTTACTTGTGATGAGTCAAGAGAGTTCTTGGGGGCTTTATAGACATCGCCTCCCAGTGTCAGGGCTCTTCTTCTATTTCCGCGGTCTCTGCTTGAGGCTCTCTAGAAATGATCGACATAGCACTTGATGGTTAGAGAAACCCTCCTATAACTAAAAAGATCAACCGGGATTAATGGTTGAGGTGGCCTTCTAATATGAATTCCGGTACCTCAAACATATTGGTGGGGAGTTAGGTGGAAAGACTAGAAGAGAACATGATATTCAACATGGCGGGAGGAAGAGAGAAGTGAATTTGGAAAGGATACTTTAGATTTTAAAATTAAAGGGTGAGAGAAGTTTATAGTGGTCAGAGGGGTTCGTAGTAGTAACGGGTCAATCAATGCTGATGAACTTTATCACCACTGACCTTTCGAAGTCTTGCATATAAAAAGTAGTCGCGCTGAAGCATCTACCCCAAACACTTGAATTCAGGAAAACTACCTTCCCTTATAACAAGAGTAAATCGTATGTCTTCCTCAACGTTCCCAGTCCATATTTGAGTATCCTGCTGTAGTAAGCAATGTAGCTCACCACACCACGCCATTACCGACGCTCTCAAACCTTTACCAACCTACTGAGCCTCCTCACTCACCCCTCGATTGCTCTTCCGATCTTGGTCTGTGTAAACGCCTCGCCCCTCCACCTCAACTCTCTTTTCCTCTACACTTCGTCGAAGCTAACGAGCGAGCAAAAAGGAGAGGAGAAAGCCCAGATGGTCAGGGTGTCCCCCGGAAGACTAAATTGGTGCACCTCCGGAATCTTTGGTGGAAGAGTTCTCCTTTTGAGTTGGAAAAGCATCATGGGTCAGCATAGTGGCTGGAATGGCGGATCGTAGCACCAATGAACGAGGTAATGACAGTTTATTGGAGCCGGGATTTTGCTCGAAGATGTTGAAGTGTGAAAGAAGTACCTAGATCGCTGGATTCTGGTTTTTTGTGACGGTGTTCGCATGTCGACCTTGGTATTGGTGAGGGAGATGCTGGTGAGCACCATAAAGGAATCTGGAAAATAACGATTCGAGATGAGGCAATGTACAGAGTTCGATCGTCATCGGAATGCGCACATGAAGTCGTTCTTCCCAAATCCAGTACATTTTTTTGACAGAGGCAGACCGCTGAATTTCTTGCCACGCTCACGAAGACCTGGGAAAGATATTCTCGGGTTGTATGTGGGTGCGAATTCCGGACGCAGGAGTCGCATTCGCTCATTTGATCTTTCCATATGATCCCGTGTTTTCGTCTCCCTACTACGGTGTGTGGCTACTACCAGTCCAGCTCAGGGGAGGGTTCTCGGCCTTCTTGTTTGACCTACTCTTGCTAATCCAACCATCTCCTAGATTCTTCTTTCCAATCGTAGTCCAGGCATATAAACCCCGAGGCAGAGCCGCTCATCTGGCACAATCTTCCAGACGCCACAAGCCCACAAAATTCAATCTTTCAAAATCTCTACCCGTCTCACACGATCTCCAGCTCCTCGAACCCCTCTACCATCTCACTCACCTTACTAGTAGGATTATACCGAAAACCCTGCCCCCCAAAATTTGCATGCACCGCTGCCCCTTTCGACTCCAACCCCACCGCAGGATACAACCTCCTCCGCGAGATTGGTACATCCGGTTCTGTGCACACCCAAACTGTCAGCTAATCATTCCACCAACCTAATACCTCCAAATTCAGAGAAAATACATACCAAGCCGTTTCCCGTTCACCGTGAAGAACACAACACTCTCTCCATTATCCTTTTCTCTCCACTCAACACCACACCCCACAATATCCTCAGTCCCAAACTTCGGCCAGCCAAGCGCCAGCTTTCGGCCTTCGGCATAACAGTGTCCGTCATCGCCATGATATCCCCAACTCGCCCCGTGCGGCCAGACAAGCCCTGGTTTAGGTTTGTTTTGGAAGCAGCCGCCATCATCGCCACGGAAACCCCAGTTTGGGGTCGCATGGCCGGGGAGCTTGAAAGTTGGGATGTCTTTCTCGCTGAGGCCGATGGCTATGACTCTGTTGGTACGTTTTAGTATGTTATTAAGGGAATGGAATGTAAGAAAAGCTGGTTATGGTCACATACTGATTGCTTCCTTGATCCTTAATCTCCACCTCGAAGTAGAACTCACCATAGATAGAGATCGGGTGGTCTGCGAGGAGTGTAGCCGCAAATGAGAGGTGACGGCCATTCACTTCAACAAGTTAGATTCCAGCCTGGTATCTGTACAATGGCCTCGATGCTGCCTAGTTTTAACTTACTTGAGAATCCTAGCACATGGTTCAAAAACTGCACTCCACATCCACTGTTGTCGATAGCCAGCTGGGGCGATCGATTAGTTAGGCTCCACGCCCCAGGAGACTTACACTCTTTCTCAAGTCGTTCTTGCAGTCGTTCGTCTCCCGGCGTCCAGTTAAGGAGCGTGCACCATGTGTTTGCACTCCAGCCATGTTCGTCGAGAACGTCATGCTTCGCACCTTTATTCAACAGGGCTTGAACGATCTCGGTAAACTTCAACGCAATCGCCGCAGCGAGAGCTGTTCCGTAGTGTCCTCTTGCAGTAGCATTGGGGTCAGCGCCATTCTCAAGGAGAGCATTTACAGCTTCGAGATGCCCTTGAGACGCAGCAGCCTGTAGAGCTGTCCCAAAGAACCCACCCTCTTTATTTACTCTAGCTCCCCTCGCAATTAGCAATCTCAACGCACCAGTATGACCACGAAAGGCGGCAGCTTGCAGTGGATTGCCTAGATGTCCACTCCGGTGTGTAGGCTCGTTCTCGAAGAGTAGGAAGATTTTGTTGTGATCAATCTCCCTGATTCGCATTGCGGCATGTAGCGACGGCGCAAAGAAGGCTTGGAAAATGGAAGAGTGTTCATACGCCAGGAAGCCTTCGCCTTCTTGTAGTTTCAAGTACTTGCCGTATTCCGGATGACCGGAAACTATTTGAGTAGAGTCTTTCCCCAGCCAGCGGCCAGGGCAATTGGGATCGGCGCCACGGTCTAGAAGTAGAGAGAGAGTTTGTTCGTCGCCATGCATGGCTGCAGCGTGGATGGCGTTCCCAAACTGTCCCATAGAGGTGCTGTCCAATTGTGCTCCTCGATCGAGAAGGAGTTGAACTTTTTCAAGATTTCCAAAGTGGCTTGCAATCTCCAGAAGGCTGCCATATGGCCCGACGCGTTCAGAGGGAGAACCGCCCCGATCAAAAATTGCAGTGAGCAAGTAGTTCGCCGATCCCACCCATCGGAGGCAAATAACTCGAGAAGCGCTCCCGTAGTAGCCTCCCGTGACATTTGGGTTGAAGTCCTTGTGATTGATCAAGAAACTTGCCATCTCTGGTTGGCCGCCTTCTAACACGGCCTGCAGAGCAGTACCAAGCCAGCCGTCATTGCAATTTATGTCCGCTCCTTGATCGATTAGAAGCTGGACAAGATCTGTATCGCCGCTCATAGCGGCTGCTTGCACAGAGCTACCGACGGTCCCACCGGGTCTGAAGAAGGAACCACCCTCATTGGGCTTAGCACCAAGTTTTATCAGTGTTTGAACAGCCTCCTTCTGGCCGCAGAAAGTAGCCGATTGGAGTGGACTACCAAGATCCCCAAGGTGCGCGTTGACGTCTGCCCCAGCTTCGTACAGCCTCTCGATAATTTCCGAGAAGCCTCCGACAGCAGCAGCGCGTAGGGCGTGATTGAGGTCGGTGGTAGTGGCTCGGTCTTCGTTCAGCTTCAAGAGTTTCTCCACTCCTGCTCTCCACCCGAACAGCGAGCTGTAGTACAGAGGCGTTATGTTGATCGGGTGGTCTTTTCTTGAGCGATCGCTCAGAATGCGAAAAAGCTGCAAGAATGATTGGCAATTGGGACGGTCTTCAATCGACCTGATCAACTGTTTGCATAGGCGGGTTCCAACGTCTTCCTTGATAGCATCTGGAAGCTCCTCTTGGGCGGAGATGCTAAGATTCCATGGCCAATGTGTGAAGTCATTCTCTTCTGGTGGGAGAAAGGCGGTACATATATACTTGAAAGGGTTGTTTGGTCTGTTATGTTGGCTCCTTAGATCTTGCCAAGTCACCTCACGAACGAGGAGGCCGCTCAGAAGTTCAATCAGCTTGTCGTCTGCGCGATCTACAGGCCAAAGATGCGTACCGCCATGTATGGTCGCATAGTCCATAAGCATATGGTCTTGTCGTAATTGATCAAGCTCTTGTCGGCTGGGGCATCGGTGCGCTAATTCTCGTGAAGACAAGTAGGTGAGGGATACCTGTGCGAGATAGGCATTGGCATCGGAAAGCGCAATGTTATACTTTCGAATGCTAGGTTCTGCACTGTTTTGAAGTTCCCCGGAGAGCAAGAATTCCTTAAGTGAGAAATGTGCCAAAGAGAGCTCCTGTTTGTCAGGTGTCTGGTCGGAACTCAAACGGACAAGCGGTCCACAGAGCTTGAAGAGCCATTGGGCGTCGTGGAGCTTGCTTCCCAGTTCTGTGTTCGTTTCATATTTTTGTATGGCTACTGCAGCTCTGATTTCATTCAGTGTCAAAGGTCGAGCAGCAGCTACAAGCCACTGTAAGATCTTCTTAACGGTCTCGCGGTCTCTTGGCAGGTTCTGAGCAGCGTCAATGTCCAATAACAGCCGTTCCCACGTCTGCGCAATGTTGGGTGGTAGTTCCTCGAGGATGGTCAACACGTCCTCACTGCTATCGGAACCAAGGAATATCTGGAGTTGTAGTGCAGCGAAGAGGAACCTAAGTATGAGACCTTCGTGAGCATTGAACTAGTGTGACAAAATATGTAGTAGACTTACATTCCATTTGCTTTTTCAACAAGCTTGGACACGATACGGGATTTGACAGTAGGACATTCTTGCTCGCCCGCCTTTAATTTCTCTCCCCACTCTGTGTCATTATCCATCTCTTTTTCGAGCTCTGCACGGACGTAGAGCTCAATATCTTCAGAATTTGACTCGCTAGATATTGAAACCCTCTGCACTTCTCTCAGAGTTGACTGGATTTCCATGGTGGGACGGCTTGTGACAAGGACCTTTATTTTGCCTTGCCCATCCTTCTGCAACATGAGAAGGGTCTCTAACAGTGCTTTGCGCCGGCTCCAGTCGCTATGGCTGTTCTCTTTTGGTTTACTCGGCGGAAGGAACTCATCAGCAGCATCTATTACCAAGTAAATGCAGTTGAACTTCTCACATGTCTTAACCATGATCTTTGCAAGCTCCTTGTAGTCCACGGACCGAGCTTCGAGGTGCGAATACTGGAACGATGCGAGGTACTGCCACACCGCGTGGCGGAAGGCTAAGTTTTGCCACGACAATTGGGCAGCTAAGCATCCAAAAAGTTCTGACAGACTCTGCCTTGTGCTATTCTTGTAGTCGCAGTAGAAATAAGCAAGACCTGTGTTTGCTTTTGGTCGGGTTGCGAGTCTTCTGAGCTCGTCGATAACGGCGGAGCTACGCAGGTGGATTAGCTTCGGTAGACTCAACTCTCATGTATAGAACCCAGCTCACGCGAGGACCGTTTTGCCATTGCCCGCTATCAGGTGGGGTTAGAGACCAATCTGGGGAGTGTTCAGGTGAACTCACGAGTGGCATTTATCCACAAGAGGTTTGTCGCAGTTCCCGATACCCAGTCTTTGTACTCTTGCCGTTGGAATATCCACTTGCAAGTTCCTTCTTGTTTAGAGTTTCGAGCCTCTGTATGAATTTTCGTCTCGTCAATAGACGTCAAGCTGTCGATTCTTCCTTTCCAACTATCTTTCTGAAGACCAGAGATCTCCTTGGTGCATTGCAACAGATGTTGGAGATGTTCGCTGAGCTGATTGATGATACCATCTAGCAGCTCCTTGTCTTTGACCACCCAAGCTGTCCGATTCTTAGAGTCGTCCTTACTGCTAAGGATACGAGACCTCCAAGTCTTCTTCGTCTTTTCGTTCCTGGTGTGTTTTCGCAGTAGCTTTTCGGCATCCCCCAAATGCTGTTTGGTGCGCTCCAGTATCTTCAAGATTATCGCCTGATTTTCAGGTGACTCGTAGTTAAACAAACAATCCTCATCAGGGCAACTGCTGCTAACATTGTAATCGGCGCCCCACTTCTCTAGCTGTTTTCTGATGCGCTCAAAGTGAAGCGCACGATCCTGTATTCCGACATCGCTACGAAAGAGTTGCTCGATTAGAAGGTACCCGTCGATAGCACCCTTGAAGGCAACAAGCAGTCCGACAACGCCGACGACAGTTCCGGCAACTTCCATGGTCAAGTTTTAGCAGATAGAATGAAAAATTGAAGACAACGGGAAAATCAGGTTGATTTTACACTTGCACTCATCACACCAGCATAGCCACTTTGGAGCCTGGTTCAGCTGGACAACGATACTAGGAGGCTGGGTCTGTTTCCACGCAATCCGAAAACACATAAGCAGGCGCAGCTACTTCAGGACTGCGCTGGCTGTGGTTGAGTGATAAAATGGCCCCTATGCAGGAGATAGGGCTGTGCCGGAACTAGGCCTAGCTTGGCTAGATCTATACCAAACCATTTAACCCTTGCGGGAGACCTCGCCATTCCGTCTTTAACTTTCTGAAGATGCACTCCTCTGCAAATGGAATCCGCTGTGCAATGCTTTCGATGCCAGGCTATTAGCGATGCTATGCAACGCTGGCAATATGAGTACAATAATTCATTCAGAGTTGAGTTAGGCACTTTTGGCGAGCTCGAAAGCGATTCAAGCTGCAAAACTTGTCAAGCTATTGCCGAGTACTTTCGCACGGAAGAGGACCCCTCGTCATCATACCGTCTCTATTTTGGCAGACTGGTACACAAGCAGCGCTTCTGGATTCGCCTGGTACGCCCTGTAAGAAATTAAATTGGCCGTATTGTGATCGCTAACTTTAAAAGACGATCGATGATCCAGGGGACGGAGACTACGGTGCCGGTGCTCTTGAACTAATACCTCCTCCTACTTTGGATCCGACTCTAGGCCATTACGTGGAGCTGGATCCTTATTGGATAGACATTTCGAGAATCTATCGCTGGCCGGCTTCTTGTGACATTGAGCACCAGGGCGTCTGTCACACGTTCCCTGCTTGGAAAACGTTGGATCGTCCGCCAGTCTTGATTCTCATTGATGTGGAGTCATGGCGACTAAGTTTAGTGAAGCCGGTACAGTATATAGCGCTTAGCTATGTCTGGGGTAGAATACCTAATGTCCTTGAAACTACGAAAGCGAACTTTCAAGATCTTCAGCAGCCCGGTGCGCTGGCCTCCCCCGACCTTCTTGCGCGGCTACCGAGAACTGTTCGCGATGCTATTGTTCTGACGAAAGCTATGAGCCAGCGCTACCTCTGGGTGGATAGATTGTGTATAGTCCAAGACGATTTCGAGAACAAGAAGGAGCAACTCGACAACATGGCGTCAATATACGCAAGGTCATATTTCACCATTGTTGCAGCAGACGGCTCTGATGCAGACTATGGACTTCGAGGCGTCCCTGGTACAGCTTCCCCACGGTCATGCAGACAGCAGATGTATCACTTTTCCAAGCAATGTTCAATGATGAAAGCACCTATACCCGAGGAAAAGCTTGACACTAAGGACTGGCACAGACGAGGCTGGACATTCCAAGAGCGGACGCTCTCGAATCGAAACCTGGTGTTCTTCCAAGATCAAGTATTCTGGGAATGCCGGAGCTCAGTTTGGATCGAAGACATTGCTGACATTCCTGAGGGAGCCAATCCATTAAAAATATCAAAGCGCAAACGAGCAGATCGTCATGACCTTCAATTCCTCAAGTGGCCAGACCTCCATCAGTACGCCAATCTTGTGCAACGATACAACTACAGATTACTCAGCTTCCACTCCGACGCATTGAACGCCTTCTCAGCTGTACTACAGGTTTTGAGTCGGTCTTTCCCAGGAGGATTTCTATACGGGCTACCAGAATTCTTCTTTGACTTCGCTCTTCTCTGGATACCGATATTTCCCCAGAAGCAGCGTAAACATCAGTTTCCAAGTTGGTCTTGGCTTAGTTATGAAGGCGACATGTCATTCATGTATTTCACCAAATGTGATAAACTCGTTTTCAATTCAACCATCGGAAGCTTGATGCTGGCCCCGGGCGTTGAACTTTATCCGATGGTAGATTGGTACAAAACCTCCGAGACAACGGGCCAAAAACATCGCATTGACAACTCGTATTACCGATATCAGAAAATGAGAAATGACTACACCCAGCCGTTACCACCCGGATGGTCGAGGCATATCTATCACCAATCTCACCCTGATATAAGGAGCGACCAGGAGGATGTTGTATACTTTCGGCATGCTGAGGCGTGGGGAGAACGGTTCATATACCCTGTTCCCATGCCTGATGAGCCACTGGTACCTAAAGTAGACTCATGGGGCGCTGAGCTAACCTTCACCACAGTTCGGCGCTATCTAGTACTTGGTCCCGAAATGAAGGGGCATATTGAAAGTGGCGGGCATGGTTGGAGTAACTACTGGAACGCCGAAGTAGCTGGCTGCATAACCTTTTCTCTTCTTGACGATGCAGGCAATTGGGTTGGCATGATACGCTCCAATACTAGCGGCGAAGGAGACGCCCTGATCGGAGAAAACTGCGAGATTATTGTTACCTCCTCTGGTGTTGCTTATGAGGACTCATGGGGGAATGCCAGCCTCCGGTTCATGGAATTAGTGGTGCGAGAAGAATTGAAGGACACCATGGTCTATGAGTTCTATAATGTTTTGTGGATCAAACGAGAACATCAAGTTGCGTACAGGAAAGGAGCTGGACGAGTATGGAAACCTACTTGGGAGAAAGAGCACTCTGAGAGGGCGGACATCGTGCTAGGATAGTTTGTGATTTCCGACTAGTCGCTGGTCCCGAAAGCGTCCATGTTACAGCAGCTGGAGGGTTAGAGGAAGGGAGAGAAGGGAAAGAGCAGTAGAAGAATGAAGAGCGTTGGTGAGTTAGGCGAATCAGGCAGAAATAATTTGTGCGGTATGCCCAAACGCGCAGAAATTATCAAGATAGTTGCTGATTGGCCCGAATTTCAACTGTAACCAGCTTTTTGTAAAATACTGCTTTTGTTTTGTAGAGGGCGATATATAGGGGTCAGTTCGTGGTAGATTATTTGCTCATTTTCTACCTAGAGAATGCATCCTTGGCTAACATAAGTATTTGGGCAATGAGTCCCAATCATCAAATATTACAATATCTCTACCGCCAAGCCCTCTCTCCTATTGGTCTGGATATAAGCCGGTTATTGATCTGATTAGTAGAAAATTAAATAACCAAAAAGCTTCGTTGTTCTACGTTTTTAAGCTTTAAGTAATCATTCTGCTCTGCTACATGCTTGATTTGGCCTTCTTTTTTCCCTATTGTGATTGAAGACGACGCGGTCGGGGGTGTTAAAATCACTTCTGTGTAAAGATGGGATAGTAGATAGCACGGATAGCACTGAGAGCAAGGTTTCGGAGAAAGATACGAGTGTATTGTAAGAGAGACGAATCGCTGCCAAGCCTCGCTTGTCAGGATTCATGCTTATATACGAAGCACAGGTCATGTGACCTCCAAACAGGTCAAGTGAGGCCATACTGGCCCGTTCTGGGACATCCGGCCTTACATTCTGCTGCGTGATTTTTCCCTCCAAATATGATTGGCACTGTCAAGACTTTCCAAGCAAAGCCTGTTGCAGGCAAAAAGGGGGATTCTGGGGGTCTCTTATGGGTTGGGGTTGTTGTTGTTTACAGCCTCTATATTTCCTAATTAGCCCTGGATCTGTAACGGCGCAGGCAAGACAATGGATCCGAATGCAGTAGGAATCCACTCAGAGGCATATGGGAGTGCGTGGGGACTCAATGACCTGGGAATACCATTGACACCTATAGGCCTCGTACGAAAGGATATCAGAAAACTACCGAGCTAGCTAAGGGGAGATGTGCGACTAAATACTTGGGGTAATAGGGGTAACAGCAGGGGGCAGGGCCGAGTCAGGGTCGGGGCCGATACGAGGACCTTTCGGAGGTTCTGAGCGACCTGAGATGGAACGATTCATGAGAATCGTTACAGGATCATGACACGTGCAAGGTAAAACTTACTCTTACCATTAGCACTAATCTCTTGAGCTAAGAGGTCCTAGCTTCCAGTCTTGACCTCACCTTAGGAATCGCTAATAAGGTTGGTATTAATTGTCAGCGATCTAGGGTAATCATCAGGCCGTGACTGACAGTTGTCTGGGGTTGTCATGGCAGTATTAAACGCGATCAGCCACGTTTGAGGAAAGTAGAGGGTGTTAGCGCCTGTTTTTAATTAGATTTTAACCTGAAACGTGCGGACAGGAGGAGAATCTGTACCTGTAGCGTCCTTGGCAGATGGGGATTGGCTGGTAAGGTAGTACGGCCCGGTAGGGAGGGTTGGTGGGCGTGGCAAGAGGAGAAAGGAAGCTGGGTTAGTCAGATTGTTTATTGTGGGGACCGTGCGCGTAAGCGAACTTTTACATAATCCTTCCTAATAGGGACTAGCCACCTTCTTCCTGGAAAGGAAGGCTAATCTGCTCGTAGCCATGCCTTCCCCAGCCTTTTCTTTTTCACTACGACTACCATTGTGAACGTGGGTACCTACGGCGACTTGTGTTGACCAGGCTCTCCCCACGCTGAATTGTAATTGCTGTCCATATTACTTACTGGAGAAATGTGCACCATATTGTGAACGAATATTGGCTTTCTTCTGATTGCTGTCATGGCAACTAAGGCTGTTGATTTTGTTCCGAATCCGCGGTTTAGATCTTGGAGGAAGTTTCCCATACTTGGAATTCAAGGTACTTTCCATTATTTCCCCCTCAACGGATACGATCTCGAGATTTTGGCTGGGGTAGTGAAGTCTGCCATGAGATCCCAGAGGCCGCGTTTCGATTCCAGTGATACCATGAAATAGATCCTAGTAGCATTTGCCAGGGGGACTGGGTTCGGAATTAAAGGCAGAAATTCCATCGCCTCCATTTGACTGCATTTGGATTCACACTCTCTTGACATCATAGCTCCAATCCGTTCTTTTTGGGGAAGGAAGTCCATGAAACAAATCGATAAGCTGTTTTTTTTCGAAGCCATATACTGAGAGAGAATCTACTTGACTCGAGCGTGCTTGCAGCCAAGTTCGGAAATCCACAGAAGTACCATATCACCGCATCGATTGCTGAAGATCTAGAAGTTTCCGAGGTTACAGGCCTTAGTTCGTAACGCAAGCTCCGAGATGCGCTGTAGAGAGAAGGTGTCATGGTAGTGGTGGGTTGGCTTCTGGCTAAGCCATAATTCAGAGTATGGTGACGTTTTACTAGCCGAAGAAGGAAGGAAGAAAAGAAGGAAGGCTCTCATGAATACAACCTCAATGCCTTTTATATCATCTCCTGCTAGAATTGCTCTCATGCCGCTAAATTTCGAATTTTGTGGAATAGCTCTTTCATCAATGGGCGAACGGAGACATAGGGGTTCACAGCGCGCTCGCACTGCCATGAAGAAGAGCCATTTGTCTTTTTTTGGCACTGAGTTCCGAGTTTCTACATGCCGCAGTGGAAATTGAATTTTAAACCACGCGAGTCGCTTGAATGGGATATAGTATTTCTAAGTACTCCGGGGAGGGGCTTTATATATTTATTATATCAGATGTAGCTCAGGGGTCGTGGGTATGGTCCACTTTTCTCTCACATGTCAAGCGAGCTACGACCTCACTTGAATGCATGAGAATTCCCCAAATCTGGAAGTAGCTATTTCTAGCCCTTCAAAGGACTTTCCTATAGCATTTGGAAAGTATTACAAAGTGGAAAGGAGATTGCGGCGTGACGTGTGGTCAAGATCAAAGTTTGTTGAGCATGGATAGTATTTATCTACAAGGCCCACAAGCTTGGCTGCTGTAATCTATACAAGAGGAAGCAACCTTAGAGGAACTGCACTTAAATCTACTAATTTTCAACATTCCCTAACTAATTAATTTCATATAGTGTCATAGAACCTAAAGATTTACATCATTCCCTCTGCCCTGTCGATAGCTCATGAGTCCCTCCCGATGGTAGCTCAACCGGAGGTACACTCAGCTCGGGTGCATACCCGTATTTCTCAGTTCGGGAATATGGTATTTCACTCGCAGCCGGGCTTTTGTTCCGTTGATACCGCGTGAAGAGGAATATGAGAATTCCGACACTGAGAACGCCTAGTGGAATGCCAACTCCGGTACCAATTGCAACACTGTAATCTCGTGGGCTTGATACAGAGGATGGACTAGCGGATATTGCAGGGATTGTGACTGCCGGGTTCGTTGTTAGGATGGTACTTGTGAAGGATGTCGTTGGCACGACTCCGATGGTAGTGATGACCGTCGGCGAGCCTACATGGCGTCAACTTTGCGAATACAGAAGAATACACTCAATCAATGAATGGAACATCTTACCAGAAAAAGTATGTAATTCCGCCGCTCCCGCACACGCACTATCCAACGACAAATCCGTCGTGGTATCGTTCATGCAATAATACACATCTCCATCATAATTATCACATTTCCGCACATTTCCTCCCGATTTCGATGGCGTCAGACAAAAAGATGAGCAGTGGTCTGATTTCCATGATTGGTCGGTGCAGCTGCCTCGAGCGTAGGCTGATCTTGCAAGCCCGGCGCCTGCTTGCTGTGTCAATTTACATAAATTGTTGGATAGACATGCGTATCCACTGGCGCAGCATGTTGATTCTCCGGAGCTGCTGCATGGGACGTCCGAGGTTGCAATGGCGCCGTTGGGATAATAGCATAATGCTAGGGTTCGCGGGAGTAGAATGCTTGTGAA
This sequence comes from Lindgomyces ingoldianus, assembly GCF_010093535.1. Taxonomy (NCBI): domain Eukaryota; kingdom Fungi; phylum Ascomycota; class Dothideomycetes; order Pleosporales; family Lindgomycetaceae; genus Lindgomyces; species Lindgomyces ingoldianus. The sequence continues at coordinate 468,898 of NW_022985182.1, read as the reverse complement.
GAGGATGGTTGAGGTGTGCATTAAACGCATTGTGGAAAGAGACCCTTAGCAGAGAAAGGTGCCTGTCTAGAAAGAGGGTGAAGGCGAGTGGCAACCTCTTGACTGATGGGCAAAAGAACTAGAAACCATCAACGAGAAGGAAATGCAACTGACAGAAGAGACGATTCAAGAAATCAGCCATACATATGTACTTATTGGGCTCTGCTGGCCCCGGAGCTCTGCCGCATGGTGCGACCGCAGACGCAGTGTGCGCAAGGAGGTTTGTGGAGCCAAAAATGCAGTTCAACGGGCATCAACCGAGCCAACTCAAATCATGCAAGAACCTGAAGTTGAGACAAGAGTGCTAAATGCGTGATGTGATTGGTTCTCGGAGATAATGGGGCGAAAATGGGCAGGTATCACAATCCATCCGCCCCCAATGCCAAGGCCTCTCGCACGAAACGATTCAGCCCTATATTACTCTGTAGTTAGATATCATCTTCCTTCCGACACGTCTGTATGATGCTTACGGAGGTATCTAACCGATCGGTCTTTCGAGTCTATCTTGGAAATTTAGCATACATACATGGTGGGAAGCTATTGAAAAGCAGTTCGAGTTTACAATTGATCTGTATCATATGGTCAATCATCGGGGGATCCTACCGCCTAACATTCGCATTCTTCCCCTTCATTATATCCTTACACCCCACTCCCAAGATAATATCCACTCCGACTCAATGTCATAAACTTCCCCCGGAACCTTCCATCCTGAGCCAAGGTCTTATCTTCACCAAAGGCCACCCAAAGCCTTGCCGTCCAAACTGTCAACAACAATTCCCTCCACTTCTGATCCAAGTCCTTCTCTAGCTCTATCACAGGCAACACACCTGCATCATCCATGACCTTCAGAATCTCAGTCGCCACGACTTTACCCTGTAGATCTCTCCAGTCACTGCCGTGTTCTTCCTTTTTACGGTGTAAGCGGCTAGAGCTGAAAGAACCGACTTTCATGCTAAGTATTTCGCGCCCCTTTGTATTTGGGCGTGGGATATGTATTACACGCCACTTCCACATGCTGAATCTCAATTCTAATGTCCCTGGAAAACAACTCTTCCTGAACCCTCGAATATGATATTCGTTATTGCGGAGCGGCGGATCATTAACCTCATACAACACACTATCTTTATCAAACGCAAGGGCTGAGGACTGTGTAAGAGCCACTTCTTTCGCACGGAGTCGTCGGATACGAAATTGCGGTCCGCGTTGATCGAGTGCGCGGGAGAGTTGGTAGGCCGGGCCAGCGGGCGTATGGATGAAGGTTCCGTAAATCATGAAGGTGGTTTGATTTGAGTCCAGGATGGAATAGGCGGGAGGTTCGTCGAGGAGGGCTTCGAACTGTGGTGGAGGATTACTAGATTCGGCGTATGCGGTGCTAGATTCTTGGTATGAGGGTATGGGCTCTTCCTCCATTATGTTCGATTGCTGCAGTCTTGCAGGGAAGTTTCCAGACATGGTGCCCGCATTTGAATCCATCTCTCATAAATATGGAATCAGGGTGAAGGTTTGAAAAAGCCATACTGCCGTTGAGCGACTTTGTTCATCATATGTTTCTGTTCGCACTAGTTAACTAAGGGCGCGACGACTGACGTAACAAATGAAGTCTTGGCGCAACCAATCAAGAGTAGCCCCTAGAAGTGATTGTGATAAGCTGACTGAATGTGGCTCGGCGACGAAGCCTCATTGCTTGCGCAGTGCTGGGTTTCGGATACCACAACTCTGCCTTGTGCTGACCGGGGTGAGCTATTTGATGAACACCGCAATTCACAACCTAGGCGTTTTCCTTGTTATGAGGTGAATATGCGTACTTTCAAGGGAATACTTTTTCATAAACACACAAGATCATTACCAACCTGGAAACCCCCTGTCTGCACCACCATCTCATACTTTCATTCAGAACGACAAAGATGGCTGGAAAACAGCTTTGGATCGCTGCATGTCGGCATATGGTAGAACACGAAGGATTCTAATTTATGGAAATAATCCCCACCCACTTCATCTCAACCTAATGCAGGTCATATACTTCAGATAGCTATCACATTCCCATTAGAATTCTTGGTAGGTGTCCGCCTCCTTAGAACACTTCCGCATGATTAACGGAGTGTATACAAGATATGTTCCATTCATTATTAATCTACAAAACCCGCCTCACATTCCCAGATGGGCCCCTGAGTGAGCCCCTACTAGCTACAGCGACTGGCTGTCTAGTTGAAAGGATAGTGAGCTCTCTCCTGTCCGGAAGCGAAGACCTGACATTGTCTATCTAGTTCCATAAAATAATTTACTCCCCTCGCACTCGATCTCATTAGCATCCCACTGAGAAGCAGAGTGCCGCCGGTGATCTTGGATGAAAATGACGGAATCTCAATCAAGCAAGCTCACGCTCGATTGACTATTGAGACCATCCGCCCTCTTGGATGTTGCAACAGGAGCTGCAATAGTAGTAGCTGCGGCGGCGGTATAGAATAATGTGTCCTTGAACTTGTAATGCTGGTTAGACTGCACGTTCTCCTCAAGATCAACAAGCAAACTAATCCTTGGCTTGACGGGTGATACCTTGGTGTTGGTAACTAGTGAAACCTGGCCAGCCGACGGAGTCCTCGCAATTTGTTCGAAGAACTTGGTATCCATTTCCTTAGCGTTGCGTAAAGCTTGAGCATCGTCTTCCTTTGCCCCATCCTTGGCGTATGCCTTCCATTGCTCGACGCTACTGCCTGAGGAGCGATGTGTGCTCTCCGCCTGACTCGGAGATTGAAACTCCAGAGCTGCACGGCACGCTCCTCCTCCGAAGCTACTTCCTCCATAAAAGGTACCGGCAAATGCATTCCTAGAATGCTGGACGAATGATGAAGGTGGCGCTGGGGCGTTGTATGCAGAATTCCTTGGTGTTGGTTTCAGCGTCGCTCTCATTCCGTTATCTCGTCTGCCGCAGAACTGGCATTTGCAAGGATCGCAGCAGAGTTCCGCACAAGGATGGCCACAGAGTTCGACTCGTCTCATGCACTTCTGAGTGCAGTTGACGCGGGACTTGTCGAACGGATGGCACTTTAGCATGCAAGTATGACCGCAAGGCAAAAGGCATCGGCAAGGCTGATCACAACCGCCATTGACGATGTCCCAGTCATCGGGTTCCTTGATCCAGGTCTTGTTCCCATGTTGAGTACATTGCAGCGGGAACCGAAAGCCAACACGGAGCTCTTGGCCGGTGGTAGGCTTGTCCTTCTTGAACTTCTTACCGCACATTATGTCAACAACATCGGCCCATGCCCCACTCTCGCAAGCAAGCATTTCAGCGTTGCCAAAGATATAGAAGCCTCTCTTGGCTCGGGACAATGCAACGCATACGCGGTTGTCGACAGAGAGGAAGCCAATATTGTGGCGTTTGTTGCTGCGAACCAATGAAAGCAAGACAATATCGTTTTCTTCACCCTGGTATGAGTCGACAGTGACGACATTGAATTGGCTAAGATCCTTGAGATTTTGATGCTTCCTGAGCTTCTTCAAAATGGTCTTGCGCTGTCCGTTGTAGAAGGTAAGGATCGTGATTTTAATCGGACTGACATTGTTGAAGATGAGATAATCGACGAAGCCAACAATCATATTAGCCTCCATATCATTCGTGGATGACATATTGCCGTCCCGCGACTCTGGCCACTGATGGTGGAAGAAGAAAGAGTTGTTTCCACCCATTCCCTCAACTGGTGGTCGATTATCAGAGAGCTTTACGGAAGGGTGATCTTTGAGCTCCTCGCCATATATAGGTCGTAATAGGCGACGAATTTCCGGTATCATTCGGCGCTGACGCTTTAAAGTTTCGTACTCAACGTCGTTGTTGACCATCCTCTCAAACAGCGACAAATTGAAGTGGTACGGCTCGTTCTCAAATTCCCTGACGGAACAATGAGGGCGAAGTTGTTGGTGGTCGCCGACCAGGATTAAGTGCTCCAGAGATGGAACACAGGCTGCAGTTATGGGCGCCTCAAGAGTCTCGGCGGCTTCTTCAACGAGAACAATTTTCGGGCTTAGGCTGGCGACGAGGCCCCGATACTTGCTCAATCCAGTCGTTGTCATACCGATAACTCGTTGGTCCTTGAGAATGCGGTAGTCAATCTCCCATTGCCCAACACGGCGATCGAGGACGGCATTTTCGTATGCCTTTGCTAGTTCTCGAAATTCGGCCCGCAAGAGCCTCTTCGTCTCCCGTTGAAAATAGTTGTACACGGCTCCTCGTTGTGCGGTCGGGATTGTCGTGAGGTCTTGCGCCCTCCTGAGGAGTTGCCTGATTTCCTGATCCATCAACGCTGCACCTCTGCCAGTCTTGTTGTCGCTTAAAAGAATATACGGGCCTTTGAGAGCTTCGATGTCGTCGTCATCTCGAGCCACAGCTTCAGCCTCTAGTTCTTTGAGCTGCTCAAGCTCGAAGTCTTCCTCTTCAAATTCGAACCCAAAATCATCCGGAGCAATAGGGCGAAGACAAGGAGTGAGGCTCCTTCCAAGCCATTGCTCCATCTGTATGCCAGGTGTGTTTGGAGATATTCCCATCGCCATCTCGGGTTCCATTTCCAACGACTCAGCCTGTTCATTTGTGATAAGCCCGAGTTTCTCGAGGAGCCTGTGATCTAGGGGAGGTTTGTTTGATTCTAGTGGCGCAAGAAGCATTTGCATTCGTTTTGTTAGCTCCCTTATCATCTTCATCGCGATCGACTTTAAGCCTGTGTGGTTCTTAGGCTGGGAGAAGTTTGAGCGAACCTCGAAAAGAGTCCGCCGCTTGACCTTGTCCGTATCCTTAGAACGACCACCAAGCCGAACGAAGTTTGGCTCAAACTCAGCTGCATGACGAAGTAGCTGGTCTAGAGCATGGTTGGTTTGACAAGTGACGATGATGGGGGGATCCTCTTTTCGCATGTTCGCTAAAAGTATTTTCAAAGCGACAACAGAAATATACGTCTTGCCGGTACCTGGAGGGCCCTGAACAATAGCAAGACGCTTGGTCAATATCCGCTTCAGGGCATTAGATTGTGATTTATCTAAGCCATGTGAGCTGCTCGACGGCCATTCCTTCAAGATGTCGACATTCTCAAAGATATTGTTTTCCTCAAGCGCAACCAGCGAACTCATATCTTTAAAGGGATTCTGCTGGACGTATATCGGAGCGTCGACTTGTGACTGAGCTTGTACGAGATGTTCAGAAAGGGGGAAGGGCTGTGGCTCTTGCATCATGTGTTGCAGCGCCATGAGGGTGTGTCGGCTGGCCTCATAGAAAGTCGAACGACTCTCTACCATGACCCACTTCTTCATGGGATCAATCTCCATATCTGCAGGGTTGGCGAAGAACAGATCAATTTCTGGCGGATTTTGATCAAGCGCAGCAAGAGCGCGTGCGGCAACAGTAGCGAGGATACATTGGGTCTGGAAGCAATCATCTGCTGGACTCAGTGCAACTAGGGTTCCTGGGATGAGTCGCTTGGATTGCTCCCAGCGAACGAGTTTCTTGACTCGACTAAGGGAAAAGGCGACCCTTGTTGCTAGACCTCGGGGAGAGAATACAATCGAGGTGATGTAGACCTTACAAAATGATTAGCGACCAAATGCAGACGGGAACATCACCTAAAGTACTAACTGGGTCATAGATTCCGATATTAGCGCCTTTGGGGTACTGTGACTCGTCAAGCCATGGCGATGCCTGCACTTCCGACACAGCTTCCCGCAGAGGACGGATGGCATCCTCACGGAGAAGAGAGTACTGTGTGCTAAGGTACTCTTCATGGGTGTCATATGCACCTTCAACTTTATTGTGTCGTAGGTCCTCCGATACATCAATGATCGTTTCTCTAGTGCCGATGTTGGGGGTTGGAAGAATTTCGGAGGCAGAAGGAAATTCTGGTTTCTGTACCCATGTTCCACCAGCTACGGGCTCTTGTGAGAGTTTGAAGTATTCCTGTATGTTCGCTCTCGAGAAAGCGGACGCTGGCGCAGCACGTGGCTGAGACTTGTTGTCGTATGGCGAACAGAATCCGGCAAAGCGCTCAGCAAGGTGAGCATTCACCTCTCCTGCAAACAAGTTATCGTCAGAGATGCGGTAGAGCATGATATGAAATGATGAGCGAAGAAAACCAGAAGGAAGGGAACACGCGGCAGAGTCTCTAATAAGAAAAAGGTAACCAGACAAGACATGTCTAAGTTCTCACCGACATTCTGTTTCGAACAATGGGCAATGGCGAACGCAAACTCACCGGTTTCGGTGTCTTCCGCAAGATTCATGTACAAGTTATTTGATGAGATTCCCGCTAGGCTCGCCAGTTAATACTTAAATTAAAATCAAAAGATGAAGCACTAACCTGTGCGATTCTTCGACTCGCGCGTTTTTCGATGGTTTTGCTTATGCCGAGCCATGTTTGCGGTATTCCGGGACGCAACGAAGGAGCGAGACTAGGAGAAGGCGTCGCGAACAAGGAGAGGATGAAGAAGGGAACCGTTGGCGGGGCAATCAAATCCGCGATAATAACGCGTCAAAAGTTGCGGTGCGTTGTCACCTGATCTTTACTTTGCAGTACATTTCTCCTCCAGAACAGGGGGAGAACATGAGAGCGCATCAATGGTGCTGGGTTTCGACTGCCCGAATGCAGGGTAGCAGAAAGAGTTAGAAATAGAGCGGTGAATGGAGGACGGGGACGGAATACCTATCTTGCTGCGGGATCCAAACAGAGGAGCAACTGCCTATCAGGAGCAAGGGAAGGAGTCCGATTCTTAGGTCAATTACAAGAATAAAAGTCTCCTAGACCCGATCCGCCGAATTGTCTAGAGGGTGATGTACAAGGTAAATTGGTGAAGGGGATCTACGATGAAAGACCATGATATGGAGGAGACGGAGAGGGCATGGATGGGGTGCAACGACTCGAATAAGAATACACAACTACTACCAATGTAGATTCGCCCTGGCCTCTACTAAGAGATAAATAGGGAAGGTACGACTAGTCAGCCTGCGCTATGACTATGCCTTCCAAGGTTGCGCCAGCCCACAAGGGTTCCTTTGCTTCTCGCCTCTTGGGCTACAGTTTCTAATGACTATGACAGGCGCGCCTACAGGGTGGTAAACTGCAAATTGAATACAGTCTGCTATCCGAAAGAAAAGTTTGGTGGAGGGACTGCCGACGGACTTCCCCATCGGGGGTGTCTTGATTCTTGTATCAGAGCACATTGGTGTCTGTGGCTTGGGCCCTAGATCCCCCCTGCGGCGTAGCTCCTTTGGGAAAGATGTATTCACATTCTCTTGCAAGAAATCATGGGCGTACACAGTATCAAGGCTGAGTGTGAGGAGCATGTTAAGGTCGATGCAACTGTGAGGTTAAAACGGTTCTGATTATTCAGCCTCTGCACCGATCGCGGTGCGGTCTGCCCGGCGAATCAACAACTGGCGAAGCCGAGCCTCATCATGGTTCAGAACGTAGACGTCTGCGCAACCTTTTAGGTTTAGAACCATCCACAGCCAACCTCTCATCTCCCTCTACGACTGCTGAATCGTCGAGTTGTTGGCCATAGGTTGCTCCCATCGCAACAGCCGGAAGCCTGAAGCCCACATCTCTACTTCAGCCATCTCCATTGAACCCCGCCAAGCTAGGTTGATGGAGCCAAAATGAATTTCGATGATGATGATGACAATGGAGCTGGTACAATCTTTCTGCTGATGAAAGGCTCGCAACTAATTAAGCTCCCAGGTTCCCCAGATACGAGTTCGGAGAACGACAACGACGAGATGATGGAAGACGTTGACGATGGGGATGCGGACGCTGATGCTGATGGAGACGGCGATGGGGATGGTGATGATGGAGAAAATGACGAAGACGATGGAGATGGCGAAAATGATGACGATGAGCAGGACGATGCAGATACTCCCTCTCAGTCCCAAAGACCACGAAGTAGTCTTCCAAATGGAGGGACCCCGGGCCCTTCGCGGACCAGCACGAATCCTACTGTCATGTTGACTTCGCCCTCTCCTAGAGCGGCTTCGATATTAGCTGGAGGTGGTCTGCCTTTTAGGCCTAGTGTCCGCGTCGAGGCCCTTAATGCACCCGTCTACGACATCGTCCCTACTATCGCTGCTCCCCACAGCACCTCCATAAATGCGATTACAGGCACACCGGATATGCGATGGATATTCAGTGGGGGCGCAGACGGCTACATCAGGAGGTTTAATTGGGTGGATACTGCTAACGGGAAGTTGGCTCTCACGGTGGCGCAACGGCATCCGTTCGTGGACAGTGTCACAAAAGCCGGGGTGCTTCTGAGCTATTGGGAGAATGAGGAGCCTTCGGGTAAGCTTAGAACCTACGGGAGACCTTACTATACTGATTATGCTATAGATCGGAATATGAACGAGGATTCCGTCAGTCTCTCCCCAGTTTACTCTCTTGCCGTACACCACCAATCGCTTTGGCTGTTGTCTGGTCTGGATTCCGGTGGCATAAATTTGCAGTCTGTCCGTCACGAAGAGGGGAAACGCATTACCACTCTCCGCCAGCATACATCAGCGGTTTCGGTGTTGACTTTATCGCAAGATGAGAAATCTGTGCTTTCCGGAAGCTGGGACAAAACGATCAATGACTGGGACCTCAATACTGGCCAAGTCAAACGGCGATTCGAGACTAGCGGAGGTCAAATATCCGCCATTGAGCAACGTCCGCTTTCTAGCCTCCCTATTCCACAGGACACTGAAACCGTGCCCCTGTCTAACGGAACATTTTCCTCTAACAACGCCTTGCGCCCGTCACTGAACGGTATTAATTCCAACAGTTTCAGCTCCTCGTTGCGCGCAAACCAAGCGAAAGACGAGAACGGTAATGAAGATGCGCCAGGTTCCCCTGACGACTCTCTGTTTGGGGATAGTAACTCCCTATTTGGAGACGATAAGGATCCTTCTAGTAATCCATCAGCCCTCGCGCCCTTCGGAGACGACGATGAAGACGAATTCTCAAGAGCTATTGCCAACGGGATACAGCAACAAGCTGATGAAGATGCCCAAGCCGACCTCGACATGATGGATGTTGGTGGACCGGTACAGCCACCATTACCTGCCAACGAGACTTCGGCCTCTGCGCAAGTCGAGCCTATAGCCAACGGCGTCAGTAATAGTCATTCAACCATGAACATGAATGGCCTTCCTCATTCCGACGAAGGACCAACTGTCAGCGCAGGTGGTGCAACTGGCCAAGCAGAACAGCCAATTTCATCCGAAACCACCTTTGTCGATGCCTCCCACGATGGCACCTTACGCATTTGGGATCGCCGGCAGCCAAACCCGGTCGCTCGTATCGTTCCTCCAAGGTCTACGCCTCCCTGGTGTATGAACGCCTGCTGGTCTCCAGATGGAAACTTCATATATGCCGGAAGAAGGAATGGCACGGTGGATGAATACAGTTTGCACAAAGGTCTCAGAGAGCCCCGAAGAACATTCAAGTTCCCCGGTGTCAGTGGCGCCGTGAGCGCCGTCCGGGCAATGCCGAATGGAAAACACCTCGTTTGGTAAGTTATATCTCTCCTATGAGCTTTGATGCGACCTACTGACTTTTTTCAGCGCATCATATGACATTCTTCGGCTGTACGATTTGCGTGAACACGACACGAAACATTCTGCAGTGCCATATTTAATCGTTCCAGGACACCGGACGGGAGTTATTTCGCAACTTTATCTTGACCCTACCTGTTCGTTTATGATTTCCACCGGCGGAAATCGCGGGTGGGACGGGGCCACGACAGAGGTGCTACTTGGTTATGAGATAGGCATTGGGGCTTGATTTTCTTTAATTATACCCGGGGGTACGGCGTTATGGGACCATTTAGGATCATATTTGGGAATGCGCCCAGAAGGCTTCTGCCGTAACGAAATCTACAAGCTATGGATGATTGCGTTCTATCAACAGGAAAGCTCATGTAACCCGAAAAAGGAAATAGGAGCGCCTAGGATGCCTTATCTTGTGGTTAAACTCCGCCTGTCGGAATCTAGTTCGCTCGAACATGCCAGCTGACGTTTTGATGACACGGTGGTTGGAGTGAATGTAAGATTAGGTTTCAAAGCTGTCATTGGATAGTTAAGGTGGCAAAAGACCACGTGATGATCTCCGCCACGCGAGAAGCGCCCACTGCAGAACTTGCGAATCGCGACCTTAAAAGGCCGAGAACGCCCTGGCTTTTCATTGGAAAATGGTCATTTTTCACGACGCTTCACTCTCACGCGAGGTTTTAGCCCTTTCCGCTTCACGCGCACAAGTCTCTGGGTCCGCCTTAAGGCACGTCCTTCGCGTGTGACAGCGAAACCACCACTCTTTTCTCTCACGAGAGGACGAAACCCCAGGATTATCTCCATCAACATTAACTAACATCCAAATTCCAGTACACTGCAGTTTAGAAGCTGTCAAAGAGAATCTCGAAGCGCAGAAAGCTGGTTCAGACATCGCCTTAAGAAGGATTATCAGACAAGGAGACATCGGCCCATCTCAGCTTCCGTGCGCGCGATAAGAACACCTTCACTCTTTCTCGACACAATACCCAATGGTTATATCTGGAAAGCAGCACTCTTTACCACAATGCAAGAGATATCAAAGATAGGGGCCCTCAAGGACGCAATTCTCCACCATGATTCAGCTATAGGCAAATCGTTGACCCATATTCCTACCGACGATAACCAACACTCGCTCGACATGCCTCGTGCTAGCCTAATCGATAGAATGGGGCCTCGAATAGAATACGAATTGCGTCAACCGGAATCTTCCTCGGAGCTTGATAATAGCGTAACTGTCCGGTACCTGGCAGAAGGCGCCGCCAACGTCGTTTTCAGTCTCATCCCATACGACCAATATGCACCAAGTTCAAATGAACTGCCATTCGTCTTCTGCGCCCCAGGGACCTACACCGTTTGCCCCCGTAGCGACCTCATTTCGAAAGTCCTACGCGTCAGTAAGAAGGGAGAGAAACTGCTGTCTTGTGACATCATCAAGCAAGGGTTCGAAAATCAGATACGACCGCACTTTCAGAACGGCTTCGACCAACACCTAATGAATCACGATTTGATTAGTCTTGATATTCTAGCTTTAACCGAACTCGACATCATGCTAGCTAGACAGTCGCAACACAATACCGGCTCTCGATCGTTGCCACAACGCAATGGTATAACTTCTCGAATCTTGTCTCCACACTATGGTATTCTGCTTCCAAACTTATCGTCAATTCCTAACCAATCCTTCACCATCGAGATCAAGCCAAAATGGTTAGCGCAGTCACCAACAGCACCGAAGCATTCCTACCGTTGTCGAACGTGTGCGATGCGGGCTATGGTCCGCTACAAACAGAACAAAACGGGCAAGGAATACGATATCTGTCCGCTACACCTAGTATCTGGGAACGTGAAATACATAAAGCGCTTCGTCCACGGCAAATATCTCGAGGCTGCTTACTCGTGGCCCGAGCCAGTCCTAGCTGCCCCAGACGAGGACGAGCTAGTAGACACGATGACGGACTACCTGGCCACGGGGCCGGGCCATGCACTGCTCCAACATCTGAAACACTTGCAGGTTTCCAACGATCCGAATGGAGTCCTGAAATTAGACAAAACGGGAGATTCCGCACAACGATCTGATATCATAAGTCAACTTCGGCTTGCTATGACCCTCAGAGATTGCTCTCTGTTCGTCTCCGCTCGCTTAGGCCCAACCCTCAGCATTGAGAAACGGCCTCGTATTGTGCTCAGCGTTGACTCGAAGCTTGGGGATCTCGACTTTAAATCAGTCGAGAAGGTCGACGACTGGGACAAGAAGGAGATGGAACTGATTCATGGGGGATGGTATAAAGGCGCCGATGCGGGTAACGATTGGAAACGGCAGATCGAGGACTGCCAGGTCGCGGAGGAGTTTAGGGAGAATCTGCCACATCATTGGTGACGAGATAGTATATATATATATATATGTGTGTGTGTGTGGGTGTGTGTCGTTGTTCGCACGCGCACATTATCCCCTGATTTTGGTCTGGATGGCCACGAGACCGTGTGCATACGGGACGGTATTGGGCGACCTGCATTCATTGATGGCAATGTATATACACTGCAGTTGGATCGATGCGCATTATTTCCTTGGTTTTGGCGAAGTAGGAGGGGATATTGGATATTGTTAGACGACAGCTCTCGCGACCGCTCTCGCGACCGCTCTCGCGAGCCCTCACTACGGCTAATGCATAATCTGATACATTACTGATTTTACTGTTTTAATAATAGCTCCTCTGGGATTCAAGACTATGCTAGGTGTTGATCTATGGATTGCAGTTGCATGGAAGGATTGTTTCATTTCATCTGCCACGCGACTCTAGTCCAATGCGGAGGATTTAGGTGGCGGGGACGTAAGTGTGAAACGTACACGTGGGTGCATCTTGACTTGGGCATCGTTGAAACAAATTGTACTGATTGGGTATCTTTGCTGGGGTATCTCGAATATCAAGCTCCTAACCACTAGACGTATCCTCCTGGCTACCACCCCAACGCATCATTACCATTAAAGGACCCTTCCTCTACGGGCCCCGGCACTATTCAATACTAACGACCACATCATGTCCTCGAGTCATCCATCTTGACAACAAACAACTGTTTCGCCAGCGCCGCAACATCCCCTCCAAGCGCTTCTAACGCAACTTTTATCCCGTCCACCGTCTCCTCCTTCAATCCTCCCTCCTCAGAATAAAAATCCACACCGGCAGGCGTAAACATAGTCTTCGCAAAATACGTCACAGCCCACTTATTCCCACCTTCCTCCTCCCCATAACCCAGGAACTCCCACTTACTCGACGCAATCATCAACCACCCCTTGCCCCGCCAATTGTACCCCAGACTCGCTGCGTCCTCTCCTTCTCCGTTTCCGTTTTCCAGAGTGGGAGAGGGCGCGCCAGTAGGGTTGAAGGGTTTGTCAACCCCACACACCGTCTTCCGTTTTGTGGAGGACAGTGATTGGTATGAGACTTCGTCGTCCAGGAGCGCGGGCAAGGTACCGGGGATTCGAGCATACTTGATCACGACGTTCCGACTCTTCTTCCACATGGGAAGGGAGGAGTGCGTGACGTTCCATGAGCCTTCGATCCAGGATATTGGAGGTGCGACGACGGGACTCGAGGTTGAGGACAACAAGGGATTTGTGGATGCGAGGCTTGAGGGCGCGCGCAGGGTTATTGGTTTGGCCATGTTTGGTAGGAGTTGACGTGGGGCTGGGGGGCTGAGAAGATGGTGGCCGAATGCGGTAGGTTAGTACGAGGACGCGGTGTGCGAGGTGAGAGTTGTCGAGGCGGTGTTTGCTGGTGGCTGGCGCTGGCATGGACAGGAGTGGAGAGAAACCGCTCACCGGACAGGAAGGCTGGACTGTGGCTCGATAAAAGTTTGGTGGTACCTCACCGCGAGCGATTGAAGGAGTCAAAACAATTGCGGGTTTGCAGAGCGACAACAAACATGCAGCGTCACAAAAGAAGCGGCGCTTTGCGAGAAGTTAACCTCAAGCAAGCCCAAGCATTCCATAGGGCTGAGGATCGCCATCACTGACCGGGAATCAATCCCGCCGTGACCGGGTCGCCAAGACGCCGAGCCGCTACACCAGAAAAGATCCCACACACCTCACTCCCCCCCCCCCCCCCCCGACGCCTCAAGATCTGTCAGCCCCCCCAGAAAAACCACTGTGCCCTCACACACCTCGCTCTGCACCAGCCTGCAAACCAGCAACGGGTTTCGCACCAACCGGCTAATAATAGGGCATTGATCGCTAACATGACAGCCGCCTACTCACAGGGTTTCGGGATTTGTCGCAGGTGCAGTCCTTCGGCGGCTGACGACGCCTGAAACGACCTCTCGCCCTCTGCGTGTCTCGCGGGGCTGTGCAGCCAGCTGCGGCGTCTCCACAATTCCCACAACATTCGCCGCCTCCAGCATCTGCTATGAATAATATGCAGGCTGAATATCTCTGAGCTGAAAGTACTTATTCTTGTCGTTGGCTGTTCTTCGTTTGCCGATATTTTCTGGCTCCGTTCACTTCGTCGATACCGATATTTGATTCGTCATTTTACGTACATTGCCTGTCGCTTTCACTTCCCTTGTGTGACTCGGCTTTCGTTGTTTCGACTTTGCAAACGTATAATTGTTTGCACCGAGGTCACATTTACACAACATCCACAATCTACTCCCATCATCAACATGTTTCTGAAAGCAGTCCTCCGGACCGCCGCTCTGATACCCTTCCTCTATAACGCTGCCTCTGCCCAGACAGCCTGCAACAACTCGCCGTCATTATGCAACAGGGCGTACAACAACATCACGCACCTCGGCGCCCACGACAGCCCCTTCTTGCGTGACAAGTCAACCTCGTTCTCCACCTCTGGCAACCAATACTACGACTCGCCAACCCAGCTTGATTCCGGCGTGCGGTTGTTGACGGCGCAGGTACACAAGAACGGAAACAGCTCAACTGGCGCGTCGCAATGGCATCTGTGCCATACTAACTGTGGTCTACTCGACATGGGAACACTGTCGAATTGGCTGGGGACAATTAAGACGTGGATGGACAACAACCCGAACGACGTCGTCACCATTCTTCTCGTAAACTCTGACAATGCCAGTCCAGCCGAGCTCGGCAGCGAGTTTAAAACAGCCGGAATCGACAAGTACGCTTATACACCCCCATCCCTTTCCTCAGTCCCAAAACAATGGCCCACCCTCCAATCGTTGATCTCGAACAACACACGCTTGATGACCTTCGTTGCTTCCCTGTCGACTCCCAGCTCAGATTATCCGTGGTTGATGGACGAATTCACCTTCATATTCGAAAATGACTTCAACAACCAATCGCCAACCGACTACCAATGCACCCCCGCCCGACCCACGTCCCTGAACAACTCCACCTCCTCTGCCGCTAGCTCTGGTAGAATGTTTCTCATGAACCACTTCCTCTACAACACCGGACTCTTCGGCATCCAAACCCCAAACAGTGACTACGCCAACATTACCAACGCGCAGACGGGCGTAGGTTCGCTCGGCGAACAGTTGACGAAGTGCACGGCTGTGTACAACAAGCCGCCGACGTTTACTATCGTCGATTTCACCAATATGGGGCCAGCGATGGAGAGTGTGGATAAGGCGAATGGTGTTAGTGGTGCAACGGGCAGAAGGACACTGCCGACTGTAGCACTGAATGAAAAGGTTTCGGGGGGACCACAGACAAGGGGGAGTGTTTTGGCGGTTGTGGTTGCGGTTGTTGTGGCTGTTGCGTTTGGGTCGTAGACAAAAGCAATGAAATTTAGAATGCATACCATCGGCATCGGATGGGAAGGAATGGCTAGAATGGCTCCTGGTCATTGGAATTGGGTTTTAGTTGCTTATCACATGGCGACGGCGTTTTTGGATTCTGGGATGGCATCATGGGCTGGACTGAACTCGGCGTAGTCAGTATCAGAGCCTCAGGTATCATAGTCCGACGGTTGGTTTTTTTTTTTTTGGAATCTCTTCATGTATAGCAGGCAACTTGTAGCAGGAAGTGCTCTTGCTCAGCTAGTTAGATGAGATAGATGTAATAGATGCATGAATAATTCTATATCCAAATCAACGTAATGGCTTGTCAAATTCTTTTCGTCTTTCGTTCGCACATGTAATTTTGTACCAGTATAAATAAAGTCTATGGGTAGGTCTATGGATGATTTACTCCAGGTTCTACATTTCCGAGTCGTGCAGTGAACTGAAGTGGTGTTGACGGCGTTTGCGCCAACTTCCCCACAGTTTGCTCGTCTCATTACGGATAAGCATTGCCAGAGACGCCCAGAGAATCGCGAACAAGGTAACCGTAAACTTCCGGAACACGTAGGCAGATAAAAGCCTAAGTACACAACGTTCGGAATGTTGGTCCTTATCTTCTGGGCCTTTTTGGTTTCCTTGAACCATCTTCCTTTGCTGGCCACCCTAAAATCTCCTTCCCCTCCCTTCCCGGTCTGTAAATCTCAACCGCCCCAGAGCTGCTTTTAAATCCTATACATGCCTAAATCCCTCTATACTAGCCCTCTATGCTATCCTCCCTCCCCCAATTTCCCCTACAACCCGCCTATGTAAATTCCACATAAGTATATACCCCACTGCATCCGCAATGCCCCCAGGCGTCCTCTGGGTTTCCTCCCGCATTCGTAACCCCTCCATCCTCACCCCCCAACACTTCTGCGACTGGTATGAAAACACCCACATCCACGAAGTAACCTCCCTCCCCGGTGTCCCGCGCGCTGCTCGCTATGAAGTTATCCCACAAACCCCTACCCGGAATCCCTCTTCTATCACCACCTCTTCACCCAGCCCCCAAGATGCCAACCCAGATGCAGCTCTGGATACAGGAGCAGAAGCAAATGAGCCAGCACCATGGCTAACCGTCTACGAAATGCCCGACGTGTCGTATCGAGAGACAACAGAGTTCAAAGGATTAGATGGACAGAGTGAGCCGCGGAAGGAGTTGTTGGAAGGGGTGTTTAAGCAGGCGCGGTTTGATACAAGGTTTTATGAGGGGGTGCAGGTTGTTGAACGGGAGGGAGGGGTGCCGGAAGGTAGGCAACTACTTTCTCACTGTGTCCTATTTCAATCGGTTCGGTTTCGAGAAGAGCGAAATTCACTTGCTAGAAATGTTTGACCGTTATTAATCATCGATGCAGGACCAGCACCGCTCCTTATATCCGCCTGTCTCCAACCCTCCCCTTCCTCCCCCTCCCAATTCAACGCTTGGTACACCACTGAACACATCCCGCTCATCTCCCGCATCCCTGGTTTTCGCCGCCTCCGCCGCTTTAAAGTGATAAACGCCTCCGTACTCGACCAATTCGTCCGCAAATCTCCCAAAGTCCCTCAATACCTGACACTTTGTGAATTCGATGGAGAGATGTTGCCTATAAAGGAGTTGGCAGAGACGGGCCAGACGGAGTGGGCGAGGGAGGTAATGGAGGGATTGGAGATGGCGGAGGTGGGGTATTATAGACTGAAAGGGGGATATGGGTGGAAAAGAGGGGCGGGGGAAGGAGCGAGGATTTAGGGGTAGATGGTACTATTTGCGATGACTGCTATCGAAAAGAGACTGAGATATTAAAATGTTAAAATTTTAGTAACACAAGAAACCCAGAAACTATAATACTCTGTCTAGTCCTTGCTCTTGTTCATAAGAAAGGAGTTATTTATTCGTTGAGGAGGTGATTTGGGAGTGCGGAGAATTTAAGGGTTGTTTCGGTGGATGGTAGTTTAGAGAATGAGCTTGACAAAGCTACTTTTCAATAGGTCTTAGTAAGAAAAAGCTGGGTACGAAATGGGGATTGGAGGCATTAAGGAGCCCAGAAATTTAAAATGGCCTCGTCGGTCTTGTCGTACCTATTAAGACCGGGGCTCAAGAAACCGTGACCCCAGTCATCGGTCGCAGTGGCAGCCCAAGATCGCCATGCATGCTAAGTCTCCTTAGAAGGGGAGTCTCGTCTGTGGGTTATCGAGGTAAAGTGGAATGTGTTCGAGCGGGGTAACGCTTTGTGAGCTCTCAAATGATGCAGAGAACCTTTGAATGAGCCAGTCGCATTTGAAGCTCTCCATCGCAGAACGAGTGAGGCATGCCTGAGTTGACTGGATTTATATGTGTCAATAACGATTTTCTCTGTAGTCACTCTTTCTTGATGTTATTCGTACAAAACCTAGCACAAATCTTAAACAAGGCTGTTCTATCATAGACCTTCAAGGAGCGTATCTCTTGTGACCTGGGAAACTAGTTTATAATGCCTGAGGTTGCCATTAGCTTATCAATTCCCTTGGAAATCCCACACTGAGAATAGCATTTTAGCAGTGTCTGCTACGCGGCATAAACCTTGTTTGGATAGTCGAGGTGGTTCTGATTATCGTCGCCCATTTCCACTGGATCGATGGCCAGTCTCTTTACGTGCGGAGTTCCCTTAACCAATGTGCCAGCATCAATGCCAGCATTTTCTTTTTCAGGGTCTCACTAGATCTGTTTCGTGGCACGTCTAGAATACCGAAGACTTTAAGAAATGCATGATTGTATTCGAATGAAATCGATCCCGAAGTACCAAGGCGTGCTGGTGCAGGGAACCCTGGCTCTACATCCCGGGCCCAAGCAGAATCAGGCAACACGTAGTATTCTCCTGTGGTGTCTGGATCTGCAACTGGCGGAGAGAATCGGACTCTGTTCCAATTTGTTTGGACAAGAAAAGTGCCGGCGAAATGCTGAATCGTCGGCAGTATGCGCTGCGTCCTTGATCGCCAGCGATACTGGCGTCACCAATTCCAAGGAGATAGTCACGTGATAGTCTGGCCTTGGCTTCCCCGCATCTCGTTGTGTCTTCTGGTCTGTCCTCCACAATCCTTAACAACACCTTCTGCAGTTCTGCTTAATCCCCGCCAATATTTTGCTTCCCTGTTCGTAATCCTAATTAGACAATGGAAGAATTTAACTTAGAGTTTATTGTGTACCGATTTGGAAAGGCCGTGCGTAGTGATCCTCAACCCACGACCGAACAAGCTCGAAAATGTTCACTGGACTGGAACAGTTTACCGCGCCGTAGACGCCGTTACTATGGTCGCAGGGTAAGTAGTGTTTAATCACTTGGCAAATGCGATGAGCTCAGAATGTTGCTTCAGTCTCTCTATTCCTTATAGTGGTTGGTTGAATTGGCAGGCTGTACCCTTGTTTTCGTCCCTTGGATACAGGAGGTCTTAAAACCACTTACCCCTGCGACGATATTGGATATGCAATCCATTCGGATCACTACTCGGCGGGGCTGCGGGAAGGTCAAACCTTAACTTTGGATCCTCATGCCCCTGACTACGCCACACATGACGAACTCTCCACGGTCTTCCTCCGATTCGCTCACCATTCACCTTGACCCGTAATTTAGGCCTACTAGTGGAATTCGCGCAGGGCCAGAACCTGACAAGGGCGCAGATCCATCAGCAGGCCGAATTGGCATGTGTAGCATAAAAGGTGACAGTCTTTCCCCTGCTGGCAGCTGTCCAGAGTTTATCTTTTCTTACAACGGGCAGCGTAATTCTGCACTATCACTATGACTCCCTCGAGGAAGGAAACATCTCTTGAGCTCTGCAACCGCGTTAGTCTCTTGGGCAACACCATCTCTATTCGCATGCTGGAATACCTCAGCTCTGCCAAACATCCCCTCCACAGCATCCAAACTCTCGCAACTGAATTCCTAGACCTCAGCCGCCTCCTCTGGTCCATTGAGGCAGGCTTGACAGAAGCATCACACAAAGGCAATGCATTCCCCCCCGATGTCACGCAAGAGCTCGACAAGCAGTTCCGCCGGATCAATGATGAGTTTATTGTTGTCAACCAGATGATGCACAAGTTCCTGGACAACGAGCATAAGAAGGGCGGCTTTGGCCGTGCTTTCCGAATGATGTTCGCCGATAACGATGTCGACAAAGTGCGCGGTACTTTGACGAAGAGCCGAGAGGCCCTACGGATGAGCTCGGCCATGTTTCGATGGTCACTCGGAGACGCAAAGGCCGACTCAGCGATGGGTATTGGCTACACTGGCCTTGCAGCTGCCCTCGATCGCATGAATCCGGGCAAGTCCAACATCCTTCCGCCTATGCAGCCCCCGCCTTCCTTATCCCCCCCTGAGCCACCGTCTAAGCAGCCTTCCATCCAAGCTAGTTCCATAGATAGACTTGCGCTGGATAGGTCTCTACTGTCGTCCTCGGAGCGCCCTCTTGAGCGTTCTCTGACCCAGTTCGACAGACGCCCCCCTACGCCTCTCCGGGACCGACCATCCGCGCCTGACCTCCGGAGAGATGAGTACAACTTGTCCCCAGGGGCCATTGATCTTCATAACGAATGGCGGGCACCTAGCATACGATCGGATGGAACAACACACTCTATTCGCGACACAGTGTATCGGCAGAACAGTGCATACCATGGTGAACCTGGCTATGGAGAGCATTCATCGGATGAGTCGACCAGATCGAGGACCTTTGTAGACGAGGAATTACAACAGCTCAGCATGCAGGACCGATCCTCAGTCGACGCACCGTATCGCAAGACGGGGGCCAACTGGATGGCCAGACAGCACATGGGCTCAATGCCGGCTGGTGGCAAGGCGGCTCTAGTGAACGCCGTTCATCAGAAGAAACATAGGACTCTCGAGCAACTGCTCGAGGGCGGCGCCAGGGCGGACTCCAGAGTGGAAGCCAGCATGCTGAGAACCGCCGCGCAGAACCGAGACGCTGAGAGCATCAGCCTCTTGCTGCGATATGGGGCCGACCCTAACGGCCATGACAATCAAGACTATACTCCTCTCTATACCGCTACCCAAGCGTCATTTTATGAAGGCGCAAAGCTCTTGCTGAAGGCTGGCGCAGACCCGAACCGAGACGCTGGTCCAAATTCAGAGTCGCCGTTCTGCTTAGCAGCGTGTGAGAACCGTACCGATCTCGTTCAGCTGTACCTATCTAATAGCGGCGACGCGAACTTCATCACAGAGAGCAGCAGCGCCGTGCTTGTTCAGTGCATAAACAAGACGGTCTCGCCCAAACTTGTTGAACTCTTGCTCAAGTCGGGGGCTGATTCGAATACAAAGAATGAAGAGGGCACAACCGCACTATTCCGGGCCATTCAGGCCAACCGTATCGACCTCATGACGGTCCTTTTGGACAATGGCGCGAACCCCAACCTTCCGGGACCCAAGCACCCTCTATGGCCCTCCACTTACCAGCCAAAGGCGCTTCAGCTGCTGTTGAATCGAGGTGCCGACCACAAAAAGTGCCCAGGCATCATGGAGCTCGCTGCCAGCCTGAAGAAGATGGAATCCATCTCCATCCTTATCAACACCGGAATCTCACCCAACACTAGAAAAGACGGCGTCTATACCCCATTATGCTCTGCCATCCGTGATAACAGCGCGGACATTGTCACCTACCTCCTCGAGCACGGTGCCGATCCCAACTTCAAGGCTGCGGAGTACCCTGCCTTCAAATGCATTACACACAACCGCGCGCACTTCCTGCCCCAGCTCGTTGCTGCGGGTGCAGATCTACGCACACCCAAGGGTATCATCGAAACGGCCGTCGCCCACAACAACAAAGACGCACTCTTGTACCTCCTCAACCAAGGTGTAAGCCCCAATGACAAGACTCCAGAAGGCAATACTGCCCTGACCACCGCCATCCGCGACGACCACATCGAATTCATCGAACTCCTGCTCGCCAACGGCGCAGACCCCGCCATCCGCGGCGCTGACTGGCCCCTCTGCATGGCCGTCAAGCAGCCTACTATTCTCAAGAAAATCCTTACTGCAACACCCAACCCCCGTGCCTTCCGCGGTGTCATCGAAATGGCCGTAGTCGCCAACCAAATCGACAGCATCAAGATGCTTCTTGCTGCCGGCGTGAGCGTTGAAGACAAGAACTGTGGGGTGTTTTCACCGCTTACGACAGCCATCCGCGAGCGCCATAAGCATATTGTGCGGTTCTTGCTCGATGAAGCAGGCGCTGACCCAAATCAGCCTGGCGAACATTTACCGCTTGTCAAGGCGCTGCGCAGGCTTCTGCCAGGCGATACGGAGATCTTGCAGATGTTGCTTACCCGCGGCGCGAACATTAATATGATGCACCGCGGGTGGAATGCAGTGCTACAAGCTGTCGAGAATGGAGACGCTCATATCCTGCGCCTGCTTATTGAGAAGGGTGGGCCTGTTGACCTTCAAGTTACGGATGAGTCTGGACGCCCAGTCATCGATATCGTTACAGAAAGGGGTTGGGAGGAGGGACTTTCGCTGCTGTTTCCAAATGCTCAGGCTAGGCAGTAGGTAGGTGCCTTCCTCTACTCGTAACCGCTTGCTGTAATGTTAATGCGATAGCAGTGGCAACCTGTCTGTTGTCGACCCGGATGTGGATTACGAATTTGATAGCGAAGGACTATATGGATACGAAGACGACGAAGAAGGATCATGGTGGGTATGGGGATGAATCAAGTGGGTCCTTCGCCGACCCTGGTTGAGAGAACACACTTTCGTTTAATGTGAGGGCCGGGTACAATGTTTTAATATTTCTTATGTGGGAATATTTCGGTCCGTTAGACCTTGGGAATTTTGATATCCCCCGACATCTCTTTCCTTTGTATATTTCTATGTATTTCATATGTTCACTCAAGAGTGTAAAATATAATCTACTTAATTACTACAAGGCCTTCACCTCTCGTGAACCTTATCAAGCTTACCTGCATCGCACGATGGGGTTTATTGCAACTTATGCCTCTTAACAATGTGACTAACACTCATACTGCGTCCACAGATTGCCCAAGCAGCATAGAACCCATTAGGGTCGTCAATTACCTCAGTTCCCTGCCAAACAGGATAGTGTCTCATGCGGCAGACAAGTCTAGCCACTTCCAACTCATCTGCCTGACTTTCTCAACTCGGTTAAGAACTAATATGCCCGAGCAGGAAGAAGATGCATCAGAATCTTTAATGATTTTAAGGATTGTACCCATCAAAGACAATGATGTCGTGCTGACGCTGCACTAGAGTCAATGATCTACACAGCCTGGCATTACTGCCACTTATTCTTAGCAAATTGGTATTGAGATCTAACCGACAGATCAAGGGTTAAATAGAATATCAATGACGAGTACTAGAACCGTAAGAGAAGACTATTAGGAATAAAAAAAAGGATGAGAATTTTATGGAGCACAGTTTGCTATTACTATTACTGTACGAGGTATTCGAGCAGGGAGCACAAGGTACGGTGAAGGGAGGCAGGATAAAAGGTATATAGTATGGTAGAGCTATAGTAGGAAGTAAACCTCATGGTCGGAGGTAGAGGTACGGAGGCTTATATACCTGCCCCCAATCACCTTTGCCGTGGCTGATGTACTCGGTGGTTTAGATGGCCGTTGACATAGTGTAAATTCCAAAATCTAGTATTTGCAATCTATAGTAATCTAACCCTAAAGGATTGGACTCGAAACATACCAAATCTATCAAGTAAGTATACTTTTATTCTTTGTTTAGGTAAGCTTTTTGCTTGTTCTGCTTGGCCTAGGCATGCTGCGTAGTGTGAGCGCTGGCTCGGTTTGTTTAATGCCAGAAGAGGGTGATCATGGTTACGTGACTCAAGCTGACTAACCCTGCCTTGTGGATCGTCGTGTTTCTTTTTCCTGGCTCTGAAATCCTCAACACTCCTTCTTTATCGTTGTTTAGCTCTTAATACCAACTGCTAGGATCATTCGTAACACAACGCTCGCACATTTTTAGAATAAGGATAGGTAGCTGTATTAACAAGAAAAACAAGCAAGGGAATCCAATGCGCAGTTTTCGAATAAATGTGGAAGGCGATGCATTGATAGAATTCTATTCAAATCGCGGAGGGCACATCTTCCCAATCCGGCATGCTCAATGTGTACAATCAAACACTTCATAAAACAGAGGCCCTAACCTCAAGTTTCTGCGGTGCTTAATTTAGGATCGACAAGCATATAAGAACATCGGATCAATCAAAGATAGCGGATGTCGAGTGCTTTACAAATAAAGACAACTTCGTCGAATATTTACAGATGCCCATGGGCAGGAATACCTCTCCGTAGGATGAACTCAGATCCTTTGGTAAGATGCATAGTATGCAGATTACCCCAACAATGGTTAAGGCGGAGGATGTCCAATTTCTAGGAGTCGAGCTGGATGCCAAGTGTAGGTCAGATCGGATACCTTGGGACAAGGTTCATGCATCCTCTAACATGTTCCGAATTTCGATGTGGGGAGGTCAATTAAAGAATTAGAGAGTGTATTGTTGAGGGCATGATTTAAAACCCCTTCAGCGTCCACTGCTTTTGAAAGAAAATATTTAGCAAAGAACAGGATCGACAAGGCGCATAAGCACCGTACACGTAGCAGCCAGAATAGCAATTCGAAAATATATGCATACTGAATCTCGTGAGTCTGACTCTGAATCTCGTCGAAGATTAATCGAAGCTCAATCATAAGATATCCATCCGACGGCTGCATGCTGGAATAGTGTATAGGGCTGAATAATTTCCTCAGAAAACTAGTGAAGAGTTTCTGCTGTGCTGCTCTAGTCATTGAGCAAAGGCAACACCGTTACTAGTCGCTTAAGCCGGTAAGGTCGGAAATTAAGAGGACTAAATCTTATGGCGCCTCGCTCAAATTCCTTTAGGTCTGAAAAGATCTGAAAGAAGTCCGGTGACATGATTAGGTATTGTGTAGATCGTAGCCAACATTCTTGGGAGTTGGGAGCGTGAGAAAGGCTTGAGGACTGGAGTTCATAGGTGGCTCTGAGAAGAGGGGTTTCGAGCATGTCTGTCAACAGATAAACGGAGAGCACGTTATAGACACGGAACATTCGATCGAAAGTACAGCTAAAAGCTGATTATACGCATCCTACCCGAAATATTCACCACCGAACTCAGCGCATTACTAGAATGCCATCCCGAGCTCATGGCCGTCAAGCCCTGTGTTATCCCACCCAAGTCCTTGACCAACCATTCCCATGCCCATATCGAGAGGAAGGAAGCCCGTCCAGAGACCATAATCATCAACATTAGCGCCTGATCCTGCGCCATTAATCGCAAATTCCCCAACAGCAGAGAGATCGGTCCAGCCGAAGTCACCCATTTGCTCCGTAACCGCCGGACTTTCGCCTGTACCAATGCTTCCAGCCTGAGAAGGAGTTTGAGCTGAGCCAGTACCAGGCTGCCCTTGTCGGAAACCGTTGTTGTCGAGTGTCGTGTTTGCGATGTGTGTGCCTGGGTGGTGATATGACGCTCGCGTGGCCTTGTCTTTGCGTGGCACCTTTGCCCAGAGCAATTTCAGAAGTTGGCTGTATCTGCTTCCCGGATGCTGCATTTCGGTACCTGCCCCCGCGCTGCTCCGTTGGAGCCTAGCGATAGTTTCGTTGACCATTGCACGGATGGCTCGATCTTCTTCACTCCCGATGACGCCTGTACATCTCGCCCGGTACAAGAAAACACCAGCGTATACTAGATAGAGGTAGTAGCGAAGGGGCATATGTCGAAGTGCCTTCTCCGGATCAACAAAATTGTTTGCAGTAGTAAGTATCGCTTTCGCGGCATCAAGGCCCTCGTAAATGAATCTAGCGTCTCCCACAGCTCCGACATTGTTACAGAATACTCGCTGAGGGGCCTGCATTTTGGAACTAGGAGCAACAGATTGTTGGGTAGATGCTGTAGGCTCTGACGTTGGGGGAATTGCGATGGGCATAGCACGCCTCACGGTAGCCTGAAATGCAAAAGCATTGGTGTACAGTCGGAGGTAATCGTAGGACATCAGTAGGCAGGCCTTTAAAGGAGCTGAACAGGTCAGCGTTCCCCAAACGCTCTTCCAGCCGTAGATTGCAGACCGAAAATCGTCGATGAACTTGATGTAGCTCCCACTCAGATGGGATCTAAAACTTGACCCAGGATTTGAGTAGAGGACATCATGGACATTACTGAAAAGTTGCGTTAACTCCAGATTGGCTTGGAAGATGCTGGCGTGGTCCTCCTCGTTAGAGCTACGTGGAATGAGGGATGGATAGTCTTCGCGGCGAAGGGATGTCATCGGACCAGGTCCTCGAGACCAGAAAGCCTTCCCTATCCGAATGGAAATGTGCCGATCACAAATATAGGCAGCCGTCCAGATGAGGCGTTTCCGGCTGTGATTCGGATCCTTTCCGTCGTCGACCACTCGAAAAGAGTAGCGATCGAGGGCGAGGAAGTACCCAATCCTTAATGCAAGACCGACGTGCATCCAGCTTTCTTTGTCCTCTTCTCCCTTCCCCACTTTTCCAGATCCTCTTTGAGTGTAAGGTGCCCATTCTGCTAGGAGTAGCAGTGCTTCGACAGCTTCAACATCAGCATCGCCCCCAGCGGCCAAATTGGACACCAGGCTTTTCATATAGTCTGAACATGATTCGTATATATGAGATTCTTCGACGAGGTCTTTAGATGAGATGACAAGGATAGCCGTAAGCAGATGAGGTTCGGACTTCGCGGTCTCAGCCAGTTTCGAGGTATCGAAAGTCTGGGCAGGCGCCAAGGGATAGTATGGGTGGTAGTTTTGTTGGTATCGTATGAGCAGCTGGCAGACTGTGGGCACAGAAAGCCTTCCGCTGTCCAAAAGCCAGTAAGAAAAAGACGGTGGCTGATTTGGGCGTTCTAAGGGCTGAGGCATTGAGACACCGGGCGGAGGGTTCCCATGTCCATTTGTAGATGGATCCCTATTCTCAGTACTTGTCTCCGCAACTCGAGCCAGTATACCCAAGGCGTCCGAAGGATTTTGAAGATTCGGGAACGGAATATCGTCCGGCGTGGCAGATCCGGACCGCGGCATTTGACTATCTCTCCGAACCTCCTGCTGATGATTGGATTCGGTTCGAGGCCATGGGCTCGTTCCAACGTTCCCAACGCCATGAAAGCTGCCGTCTTCATCACCATATGCAGCTGGCGTTGGAAGTATTTGCGAGTCAGCGGGCTTCTTACGCACCCTTCTGCCCCCGCGGTTAGATCCACCGAGAACGCAGTCAAGACCATCGCGTTTGCACCGAAGACATGGAACGGAGCCATCAGTGTCTCTGTGAAGGCATAACCGTCAGCGTGAGGCAATTCTGGACAGGTGGTATGAAGTTTCGGCCTCGTGCACATACAGCAGACATCGCGACTTCCTCTTCCGACAGTTTAGGCAGGCTTGATTGGCCCTCTTGATCCTCGGAGAGTTGTCATCAGGCGCTGGGGGCAAGGGAGGTGGTGCGGGCGTCGACGTCTCCATTCGGGCATGTTGTCTTACATCGAAGGTATACAGAAGCTAGCCGGCTTTTGAGACGTGCTGTCCTCTGGGGAGGGACTTTGGAGGGGATCGGGATTGCGCATGTCGGGCATATAACATCAACTGCCGGATCACGGATAATAACTCCATTGCCCAATCAGAGCCTGTCGGCAATTGAACCGCTTCTCAGGTCATATCTTCCACCTACAAGAGGAGCAAGACGGTTCAAAACAGTAGCTCATTAATTGGCTCCGCGAGGAGAAATAGTGAGGATATTTAAATATCGGCAAGAATGACACTGGAGAACGGATCTTGTTTGAGTAGGGATGGCTTTCTCCCCGATACGGGAAGGGAAACACTTTGCAGCCAACTGAGGTGTAGCGTTGTATCTCTGCTATTCCGTATAGACACATGAGTCCAATTATTCCGAGATACGAAATCTACACATGTGGATACTCGACGAAAAGGTAAGATCAGCACATCCTAAACGAGACTAGCGCGGTAATGTTCCGTCTTAACTTCCAACCTCCACGATTCTTCCTCAGATCACACTTAAACTCTACGTAAACCTCTCTTGAAACCCCCGCGTACAGCCGGGCAAAGCTTTGTGCGTTCCTTATTCGAACAATCCCCGCCAACCAGCACATATGCGATCTCCCAGCATCCCCATTCTTACCGGCACTGCCCTGCCCCCATCAAAAGCGGAAGGTCACTCAGTTATCACCATCTCCATCACGGTAGATCACGCATGCCAAAGCGGAAGCTAGATGAAATGTTCCAACTCTGATAAGCTTAAATCTAGGCGACGCCCAGGGGATTTGCAGCGTGTGCTTGATCGACAGGGAAGCATCCCTCACCTGGAGCAACTGAGCATGCCGAATCAGGCATCTGCGTGAAACTGCCAAGGTAGGGCAACGAGCTTGACAAATCGTCACGCGTGCTCCTCCAGATTGTTCGTTCAACACAGGGACCTAGGTACGCATTTTATATTAAACAAGGCCCAGTGATATGGGAAGGAGCGAAACATTAAGTCGCGTATGGCAGGTGTAAATGATAGTCCACCATTTGTCGCTCTTTCACTCAAACAATGGCTCGACGGCGCTCACGTTGTATAAATACTATGGCAGGTAGCTGTAGCTTGTTCGCTCCCCCGCCTTCTCTCTCATCCATCGTTAAGTCATGAAGTTCCTCGCTGTCGGCCTGGCGTCCCTAACGCTTACCTCCGCCGTCTCAATCGCGCAAAAAGCCAACTACGACGGCTACCAAGTATACCGCGTGAACGTAGGCTCAGACCGCTCCAAGCTTAGCGATATCGTTAGCAGCCTTAAGCTCTCAACATGGAAGGGCAAGGTCGAAACTAGCGACGTCGTCGACGTAATGGTGCCGCCATCCCAACTCTCCGACTTCAAACAATCTACCGAAACGCTTAACACCAAACTCATGCACGAAAACCTTGGCGCCTCTATCTCCGAAGAGACAAAATTCCACGTCTATGCATGTATGCACCATCCCATATTTCTGTTCATGCCCACATTTACCCCGAAGACCCGCAATTCATATCGAACCAGCGCTAACGCATCACCCAACATCAGCCGGTGCAGCTCCAAACTCGACATGGTGGGATTCCTACCATTCCATTGCCGACCACACACAATTCCTTAAAGACCTAGCTGCCGCATATCCGGACAATTCTGAAATCATCAGCGCTGGAAAGTCCCTTGAGAACCGGGACATCACGGGAATCCATATCTGGGGAAGCGGGGGAAAGGGTTCGCAGAAGGGTGTGGTTTGGCATGGAACTGTGCATGCGCGAGAATGGATTACTACTATGGTAAGTGAGAGAGCCCCCGATATAAGATTCTTGAGATTGGTACCGCGCGGATTTTGATATGTGGGATAGGTGGTTGAATACGCAGCATACACGCTTCTCGCATCAACGGACGCCGCGGATATGGCCTTCAAGGACAAATACGACTTCTACATCTTTCCGATTGTGAATCCAGATGGCTTTGCGTACACGCAGACTAACGACCGCATGTGGCGTAAGAACCGCCAATCCACCTCATCTGCTAGCTGTGTCGGACGAGACATCAACCGCAACTGGCCGAATCAGTGGGCGCAAGACGGAGGCGCTAGCACGCAGCCCTGTGCACAAGACTACAAGGGACAGGCGGCAGGCGATGGTGTTGAGACTAAACAATTAAAAGCTCAAATAGATAGTGTGGCGGCTGGAAAGGGCGTCAAGATGTACATGGATTTCCACTCGTACTCGCAGCTCTTTATGTACCGTAAGTATAGTATTCCCTATATTTCCCCCATCCTCCTTCTCTCCTTTCCCGTCATGGTACCTGCTTGGACCACATCTTGCTCCTTTTCCTCCACCTCCCAACTCACCAATTAATCCCCCACTTACAATCTCTCAGCATACGGTTACACCTGCAGCGGCACAATCCCCAACTCCGCGACCTATGACAAACTAGCCCGCGGCGCAATCGCCGCCATCAAAGCTGTCAACGGCGTCTCCTTCCAACCTGGTCCCATCTGCACTACCATCTACCAAGTGTCCGGTGATTCTGTAGACTACGCGTACCAAGTGGCAGGCGCCGAGTTTTCTATGACGGTGGAGTTAAGGGACCAGGGGACTTATGGGTTCGTATTGCCGACGAATCAGATTCGCCCGAGTAGTTTGGAGATGTGGGCGGGGTTGAAGTATGTTTTGGGGAATATGTGATGGGAGGGAAGGGGAAGGGTGGATGGGAGTTTGCATTCTTGGAGTAGGCTGGCATGCAAGGAAGGCATATTAGTAATGTCTATATATATGGAATTACTGAACCTTATTCATGAATATTAACAACACAACATTCAAGGATTTATACTTGATCGTCACTGATAGAGCCAGATTAAAAAATTTTTTTTTTTTTTTTTTCAAGACACAGAACAAGCACAAGCACATCCACGAAGACCTTTAGTATAGATAATATGAATTATCCACTAAAGATTATGGATAGCTCTCCTCACCCTCCTTAGAACTCCAAATCCAAAACCGTATCCATATCCATAAAAGATTGGGTATACTCAAACCAACCAACCAACCAGCCAGCCAACCAACCATCCATCCATGCTTTCCATTCCAATGTTAATCCAGATCCACGGTCCAGCCTCCCATATATACAAGCCGACCGACACCAACCGCCCAATACGATTACGACAGCGCGTACAGAAGAAATTTCCGCCACCCGATTTTTTCTTTCTTTCCCAGCAGAACAGAGCAGAGCAACGCCTCTAAACACTGAGCATGTAAATAATGGAATATTCGCACCAACCAACAAAAGAAACAGACAAAAGGACAAGCAAGCGAATGACAAGAGAGATTATTGATCAGCTCAGCGAGAGACCATTGAAACGCCAGATGTCATGAAGCATAACTCATAACATCACGATTGTGTCTCCCTCCTTTTCCCCTCTTATGCAACATACGCCGGCGGCGCATCGACCTCCTCATCCGTCCACAACCCCCCTCTCGGGAGCATGCCTGCCGATTTCGACGTTTGCGGTCGTGGTCGCGGACGTCGTGTCGGAGTATCTGGATCTTGCCCCACGGCCTCTTTCTCCTTCTCCTCCTGCACCTTCCTCGCGATTTCATGCGCCATCTTTAACATCCACGCTTGCTCCAAAATCCCGCCCGTCGACGCCGTCCCATCTTCCGAGGACCGTGGCGACAGCGGGATCTTAGAGCCCGAAGATATTGAAGATACTTTGTCAAATGACAACGACCGGAGGAGGGGAGATGTGGTTTGCTGCGCTGTTCGGAGGCGGTTGCTACTAAGCGGAGGCCTGCTTCGTTTACTCTCATTCTCAAAGACCCCGCTTTGCGATTTCTGTGTATGTTTACTCTTCGAAAGCTTGGGCGCTTCCTCGAGCAGCGGCGCAGCGGGTAACAAGCCGCCTGGAGCCGCCTTCTCCACCACCCTACCTGGTTCTCCGACATCCAGGCTTCCATGCTTGCCTTCGAAGCGTAGCCCACCACCTGCAGCTTTGGTGGGGCTCCGGGGGGGTGTAGTAGGTTCTTCTTCGCCTTCTCTTTCTTCAGGTATGACGCTTGCCGTTTCCGAGACGTTTGTGCTCGGGAAAGGAGTGTTTGTGGCATCGGTGGAGACACCTGAGGATTCGGTGCCGTCTTTGCGGAGGTTGACGACGCGCTTCTTGCGCTTTCGCATGGGGTGGGTGCGGGATCGGTTTGCGCTGAGACTGAGGCCGGCGGGGCCCGAGTAGGCGGATACAAGTGATGGCCGGGTGGCTTGCGTGTCGTTTCCTGTGCTGCCGGATGCGACGGAGGATGTGTTCGATTTAATGCTTCCGAACGTTGACTGGATCCTCGATAGGCTTGAGAGTGTAAGTGCTGGCGTATTTGACCCAGAGTCGGCGCGGTCGGAATTATTCGCCCAGGCGCGGAATACAGCTTCGCGGATGGATGGTGTGAACAGCGAGAGTGTCCGTTGCGATTCTGACAGCGCCGCGAGACGAAGTATGTTCTTCTGTGAGAAGGACGCGTGGACTTCGGAGGCGGGATCGAGGGAGAGGGCGGCGATTTGGTCCTCATCGAGAGGGTTGCCGAAGGCATCGACGGCATCTTGGGGAGGAGTAGATAGAGGGTCGATGGGCGCGGTGGTATCTTTTGAGCCATCCAGCCTCTGCTCTGTCTCGAGCTCTTGATACTCTTCCGACCATAGGCGAAGAGAAAGACGGTGAATGATAGCTGGAAGATCCTCCATAAAGAGCACTCTAAGCTGGCCTTCAATCTCCTTCTGCAGGTAGTCTCGCACGAATGGTATCGAGTCAAAAGTCGACGACACCTTGAGCGACTCGAGGGGATCATTCCGGAAAACCAACGTCAGACCCTTCTGCTTCGAGAAAACCAGTATCACGAACCCCGACAAGCGAATATCCGACAGTGTAATCTGCAGCGGTATCGTCAACCCGGAGGCCGCAGCTAGTGGCTGAGGCGACGCGAAGTCCGGTTTTGTGGAGAGGAGGGTATTCAGCGGGTTCGCCTGAACCTTTGTTTTCAGTGTCAGGAACGCATCACCCGTATACGACATTTTGAATATTCCCCTGAACCGATCCTCTGCCAAATCGCCAATCTCCAGTATCTCTAGCTCGGGGGGAGTGGACCCAAGGTTAAGCTCAGTAACGATGATGTCGTCGACGATAATGGGCGGCTTGGGAGATTTATTAAGGGCGATGGTGAGCATCTCTCGAGCGCGCGAGGTATCCGCAATCAGCGGCGACCAGTTGAAATTGAACGCCATGGGTATGTTCTTCTACTGCGCAGGTGTCGCGTTGAAGCTATAGAGATGGAAGTTAGACAGTGTTGTGAGCAGATGATGTCGCCGTCAGTGTCGCGTGCATGCCTCTCGTCGCCGCGTGAACGGAAACCTGCACCATCCATCCACCAAGGCCGAAAAACCCAAGAGCACGGGGGAATCTGGGGAACTCGGGGAGGGCAATAAACACTGGAAGCGGGGGGGGGGGAACAATGGTGATATGCGATGAAAATAGCGTTCGGTCTGGTGATAGCACGGGGGTGTGGTGTGAGTGAAGGAGGATGGGATGACGGTGAGAGAATTTCTCGGAGTCGGGGATGGGAGGCACGGAATTTGTGATGATGTGAAGGCGCAGAGGGCCATGGCTGGGCTCGGCTGCCGGGGGGCTTCGCGCGAACTCTTCGGCTTTGGCGTGCGCCCCTGCCACACTGCCTCCAATCCTGTCGCGAAGTGCACCGTCCTGCAGATGCTGATTTGTTTGCAAAGACGTTGCGCATCATCACCACATGCACGGAATCATATTTTCATTGCTCTGCTGCACTCCTGCCGCTGCTCTTGCTGCTGCTGCTGCTGCTGCTGCTGCTTTTTCCGCTGCAGAGATCCCACGTCCCACGTCCCGTATGCTGGCTGACATAATCTACCAAAACATGGCAACTCACAAGCAGCTGGTCACGAACTGGCATCTCCTTAATTTACGAAAACGCGCATCCTAGTCATCCTTCGCGGCAAACCTTGAACAGGTCCAAATCTCGATGCTCTGGCAAGCTCGATCCTGGCTTCGGCGAGCTCTCTGCTGGCAATCAGCACGTCCAGCAGGGCTTGGCGGCGAATGCGTGCTGCACAGATCCTGTCTTGAGTCACTCTCTAGAAGTTCAAGCATCGCATTTGCGGACAAGCCTGAATTTCGAACGAAGCCTTCAAGTTTTGTGTGTGTGTGTGTGTGTGTGCACTGTGGGGATCGTGGAGAAGAAGCGAGAGTTAGCGGTGAGAGAGCCTCACACGTCGGATATGTATGCAGCAGCAGCGGTGAATGCAACAATGCACAACCGTGAATCGTGACCACCTGCAACCCTCCATCCATCCACCCATCTGCAACCGTGGACCACTAGTAATAGTCCGCCTTTCCATATATCCCTAGCCTCAGCATCCAGACTCTTGGAATTCCTTTCGTCCCAATTCCACCACCTTCCGCCCAGCCTCTACGAGCGGCTCTCGACGGCTCCACGGGGGCGGCTTCACGTCTCGTCCTCGTCCTCGTCCGCCTTCAGCAGCTTCTCAACAGCCTCCACCTTATCCTTAAACCCCTGTTTCTTATCCGTCCGCGTCCCAATTCTGATGTCGCTCTGGATCCGCACAACGCCATTTTCATGCAACATAGCGTGGCATTGACCGATGACTTTCATCACTTCGTCCCATGACCCTTCTACAAATTCACCCCCCCACAATCGTCAGTCTAGCATATCAACCTGCACCGTACCAACATCCGCATATTTGCGGCATGCCAGTGGAGCATGAAGGACAGTGGGTGGGGAAGACTGGAAGTCGGGGGGTGGTATGAAACATACCAACAGTAGTCCCAGCCGAATGCATGGAGTAATTCAGACCGCTTTTCTTCAACAGCCGCTGTACTTCGGCGACTTCCTTGGACACGGATGCCGTCGGGGTGCCGAGCGGGATGAGACAGAAATCTGCCGTGCATGCTGCCGGCGTCGGGAGAGCTGAGAGGTTGGTTGACGTTGAAGCCATGTCGGAATTATGGATGTTTGTGCGTCGTTGAAAGTAGGCTGTGGTGATTGGTCGAGCGGGTGGGAGGTTTGGGTGTTCATGTCGGAGCTTCGGAAGGGTGCATGAGAGCTAAGTATTCCCCAACAACATCCTTTTAGTTTGCGATGCTGGTGTTATCGACGAAATGTCCCTACGGCCGCGGAATCTAGCAACAGGTTTGTGGGACTTCCTGTTACCTAGTAATAATATTTTGTGAGGTGCTACAGGATGTGGTCGACGGCGATTCTGCAAACATGATTTATTTTCCAAATTTTTTGCTCTAGTTTCAGCTTCATTCACACATTCAGTATCGTTATTAGAGGTTTGTAGGTTTTTTTCATTCTTCCCCAACCGATTTTGCCAACTAGAGCCTTTACCCATTAGGTCATTTTCAGGGTCCCTTTCAACGTCGTTCTCTTCTCGATTGTTCTATGAATACATCCACTTTGAAGATGTCTCATGTCGCTACTCAAGCAGCTGCCTCCTCAACTATCCTCAAAGCCTCCGGAAACTCCCTCCAATGTTCCATAACAACCACTGCCCCGCACTCCTCCTTCAGCACCTTCCTCATCTTCACCTTTTCCTCTTCCTCATACGGCCCCACATACCCAATCAACGGAATCCCCGCCCTCTTCGCCGCCGTAGCCCCCGACCTGCTATCCTCAACCGCCACACACTCTCCAGGCTCAACCCCCAACTCCTTGCACGCATGGATATAAACCGCTGGATCCGGCTTCGACGTTGGCGTCGGCAGCGATGTAGCCGCGGAATACACGTGCTTGGGGTCGAAGAAGATATCCATACCGACCTTTGCAATACTCGCTTGAACCCTGGATAAAGCCGACGATGAGACGACCGCCATGTGGTATGTTTTGTTTGCGTGGATTTTGTTGAGTTCATCCATGACTCCGTGACATGGCTGTGCATCTTTTTCGAGCTTGGCAACGACGGCGCCGAGCTCGCGCGAGACGTAGGAGTCGAATTCGTCGTCGGTGAGCGTGAAGTTGTATTTTGAGCAGAGAGATGTCATCATGCCGCGGAAATTCTGGCCGACAAAGGTTTTGAGGAGAGACGGGCCTGTAAACCTGTCGGCTACGTTCTTTTTTTCGAGGATCTCGTTGGCGAGTTCGGCGCAGGCCTCAAAAGCGAGATCTTCGGAGAGGACGAGCGTGTTGTCACAGTCCAGGAGGATCGTGGTGATCTGGGTGTTGGTGTTAGCTTTGGAGACACAGTGGGGATCCCGGAGAACGGTGCTCAAAAATGAAGTAATGGTGGGGGAATGCGGTGTGCGGCTTTGAGAGAAGCTTGAAGTAGCTTCATAGCTCCAACATGGCTAGCTCTAAGCCGCAGGAGGGTAGAGGCTAGGTCACTTACCTTGCCCTTTGCCATCTTGAACGTCGTGTATATGAGAAGATTTGAAAGGTGTTGGAGCAATCAGAAGCCTTCAAGGTCCAACTCAAGGTTGAACAGGAGGGGATCGAGGCTGGAGAGAAGGTTGAGGTTGAAGAAATGTATTCAAAGAACTCTCCATAAGTGAGCTGCTGCTATCTTATATAGGAAGAGAACCAAGCCCAGTATCCACCACCAAAAAGAGCAACCACAGTACGTAATTTCCGCTCAAAACGTGAAGCTGCAAGGAATAACTACCTTCTCCCTTACTTCCGCAAGTGTTACATTGTACACAGCTCCGCCTTGATCACGCAGGACAAAAGCTCCAGCGCGCGGAGCTTCGTGCCTACTCCCCACCATATCGCACACCCCCCAACAAGCCCCCAATGCCTACATATCCCGCCTCAATCCCGCATCCCCGGAGTCTCCTCCTTCTCCAACCTACCTCCGCCCTGCCATCATTCCATAAGGTGAGGTGAGGCGAACGCCATCCCCCACACAAATGGCCATAGCGCCCCGTCACGAGGGAAGCTCGAATGCCACACCGAGCCTAGCCTCCACTGCATCGTGAGTCAAGAGCCGCGTTTGCTGGAACATCAGGCGTGAGCCTTCTTTTGCTTTTCAACGCCGTGGACTTTACATAGGTTAGAGCTGAGTAGGAGTTAAGGATGACATGAGACGATGTCTGGGGTAGCGGAAATAGCATTGGCAATTGAAGACCTTACTTTTGATATTTCTTAAGGAATATGTCTGTCAGTTCTCAATTCCTCCCGCAACTAGAATAAATTCAATAATTCTCCATTTCTTAAAATTTTCCACGTCTGTCCACATCCCCCCCCACCCGTCTGCATTTGCACCTGCATTAGCCTCCGCGAGAGTCAGATCCCCTTCCACATGACTTCAACGCCAACATTAACCTCTTCGTTGTCAATCATCTACACCGCTCAGGCTATAAAACTCCACCCACCCCTAATTCCGCTTCCGCACCGTCACGCGGTCGCAGGAGACAACACCAACCCCCATGTATCATGAAGCTCGGGGCAATATATCCGGGGAGAAAACATATAAGCGTGGAGGTGGTGGGGAGCTGAGGGGGGCAAATCATGTTAGCTGCAATACCCCAGTCTAATCCATGCCTCCAGACCTCAGCGAAGATGGATATCAATCAAACCCCTGCGGAGACGACGTTAATAGGTGGATGATGTGAAGTCAAACTTGTATCCATTCATTCACAACCGGTCTTCCTCATTACCACCACCAGCTATCCTATAGGTCTCCCCTCCCTCTCCCTCTCAATTCTCCCTCAATTAGGCCCTCAACATGTTCCATCTCACCCCATCCCATCGTATCCCAATCCCAAATCCCATATCAGAGAAAATCAGGCCCCGAACCAGCGTATCCCTACCACTCTGAGAATAAGCACTCGCTGAAGAAGTGTGAGAGAAAATGAGCAGCCACCACCACCGCCACCACCAGGAGATCCCATAACCAAAAAGATATAGTACAACGGCCACCAAAGAGCGGTAGCGAAATGCGAAGAAAACTCTACCGATGCTCAACTCTAGCTGACGCAAAAGTTAAGGCTGGTCGTTCCGAATCAGAGAACAAAAATCGCTTGAACACAACAGATATTATTGAGAGCTGGACGAACAGACGAAGTAGAGCTGACGGCGAACACTGACGGCTGTTGATATGATTTGCTGGTCTGGCTGGTAGGCATACACCGGACTTCCCCATATGTGCAATTATCGTCGGACAAGTGGAAAAGGCGACGAGCCGGCCATGTCGTTGTCGAAGCATTCGATCGAATCATCGAAGCCGACAGGTATTCGTTCAGCTCTTCTCGTACGACCTATTGTTCTCGATCTGCTTCTGGCCGCCAGCGTTCGCTGCCTGCCAAAAGTCCAAACTGGCGATGACGTCGTTGCCGATCTCGTCCTCGTATGCATACAGAATCTATTTGTTATGAGCATGACTTCTATGAATAAGGCCGTGGGAAAACTCACTTCTCTTGTAGAGGAATGGAGCATCCTGATGTTCTTCGCTGTCACAATGTGTATAAGGCCTCCACTGTCCATATGGCGAATCTCAATGAAGCTCGGCTCAAACGCAAGAATGTACGGATGGAATATGGCAAAGGCCTGGGGATTGCCTTCCCATGCGATCTTCCAATCCGCCCGAGCACGCCAGCCGTTTCGATTGACAAAGAAACTGTAATCCGTATAGCAGAGCAAGAACTCACTTGCCATACGCTCGATATGGATCGGCTTGATGTTTTCTTTCCGGGCGACGAAATCGAGCGAAGTGTCTGCTTGATCGAGTAATGATTGTGTTTCGAGGGTTTCGAGACTAACGACTTCGAAGCCACGGGCGCAACCGACACAGAGTTTCGAGCGCAAGAAATGGATCGAGGATGATTCGGTCGGAATGTAGAATTCTTTGTAAGATTTTAGCTGATCCTGTCCAGTAGAAAGCATTTTTGCAAAACCTGATTTCTTTGATTTACCGGCCATAGAATCTTTAGGCTCAAAGACCTTGATCGTTGTAGACAACGAAGTAGTCTTAACAGACGCCACAAGCTGCTGTCCAAGACAAATGCCAGCCTTGAAAAAGTTGGCATGACATATCTTCTTGGGTCGTTTGGCAATGGCTTGTGATTCGTCTGGGTCTAAAGCTTCCATGGCGTAGGAATAAAGAGTCTTGTCGGCTAGGACGAGGACGATTTGATGTTGCTCGAGAACATCGACCTGCGTGACTGATTTGCAGTCCAGCACGCGCCGAGGCTTGAAGGACGCATCTTTTGGTCTTCGCTCTACAACAAAGATGCCAGCTTCCGTTCCGAAGACAAGCTTCCGGCCACCATCTATCTATTCGTCAGTATTGACTCGAAATTGAAGGGTGTGTTGGGTGACTCGCCGATTGGCACAGCACAGGTAACCCTAATTGCAGAAGAGAAGAAGCCTTCATTGAGAATGGTCTTCGTGAAGATGTTGCTTCGCTCCCGCAAGTTACGCTGCTGAGTCTCAATGTGCTCCATCCATTTCTGCTGGGAAATTGGTGTGCTCGCGAATAGAGTTAGTTCGTACCCACCCTTTCCAAGATGCTTGAAAGTGATTGGGTAACCTTGCTGCTTTGTTGTATCGCTCTTTGGAGTTGTTGTTGCGATGGTTTTTGCACTGCTCATCAGATTTCCAGATGGTCGTTTAGATATACCCATCTTAGGAATGATTTCATCCATCTGAGTGATGACAAGAAGTTCGAGCGGTATAGGCTTTTTGTAGACTTTCTGTTCTTCGCGTTTGTTGACGGTCTTTATGCGGACCAGGAGGACCGCATGATCAAAAAGGTAACACGTTATGTCGCCAGTGGTGTCCGTGGGACTCTTCTTCAGCATGCCCTTGAAGACTAATTGACGATTCTCATCTGTCAATTTCAAGTCAACGAATTCGCCAGGACGGAATTTGAGGTCTCGATTCAACTGCATCAGGTTGAAGTGGTTCTCCGCTTTGCCAGACTCAATGTTGACTTTGGATAGCGTTTGCTTAATTATAACAATAGCTTTAGGGATGTCTTGCTTGTCAGGGTTATCATCGGCCGTGTACTTGAGAATGTTCTCCAATAGTAAGGGATACCTCGCCAATCTTGTTGTGGGCTTAGTGAGATAACCGTTCAATTCGAGTTTTCTTGACTCCTTCATTCTCTCAACTTCGTCCACAAATTTCGAGAACTCTATGTTGGTGCGCTTCTCGTGTTCGAATTCGTATTTTCCGAAAAGCTGATTGGAACCATATTTGATGAATGGCGAGAAATGCGGCACATACTCCATGAAGATGTCGCCGATGTTTCGAACAACGGGCTCCTTTTGCTGGCGTCGGGTGAGAGACTCTGCTAGTCTAGAATTGACCATGTACACTTCCTGGCAGTTGGAGAAAACGGTTCGCACGAATTTCTCTCGGCGATGCTCTGGAATAGGAGATCCATTCGCACTGCGCAGTGGTTTCATCCAGAAATCCCGGAGATACTCGAGGTCCTTTACGAAGTCACGCTCGGTGTACATCAATTCTGAAATGACTTCCTGCCGCTTCTGCTCCTTCTCGCTTACGCTCGCCGCCACCTCTTTAGAAACCGTGTTGATCCAGAGTTTCTGTTCGTCGTCCGCGTCGTCATGTAAACTTGCTCGAGACTCTGCCCGTTTGAGACCGAGCTGAGGCTTCATGTTCAGCCTCGCTTGTTGTTCAAGGCGGCGTGGGCACGCAATGGAATAACACAAGCGATCGCGAGTGCAAGTCGGTGAATAGCACTCCGTCAAGAGAGTGAATACACCATTCACCTCGGTTGTATCCTCCAAAAGAGTTTCCCGGAACTGATAGATTTCGTTGGTCGAGTCGCGGAGCCGGTGAGCATAAGTAACATCGTGGAAAAATTTCTGTGCATCCAAGGACCTGCCCAAGAGCAACGCCAGATTACGGTCCGTTGTTTTGATGATGTAGGCAATGAGATCAACAGCTTCCGCTCCTGTAAATGCACTCTTGTACACCAGCCCGTCCTTCTCTTTCTCGGCCAAGCTAACTCGATCCCGGAAGACTTCCGCAACACGTGAAAGAAGGGCAGGATACACAAGGGGTGCTCTGCGCTGCGAGACCATCATTGCCTGCGCTTGCTGTTGTGGAGTTGGGCCAGAAATTCTGTTGGTTTGCGTAGAGCTCGGACGAACAATCGCTGTGCTCATTGAATCAGTTCGTTCCGAGGGAGTGACAACTGTGGATGCCATGGACATGGTTCTTGACGGGATGCTGCCTTGGCTTGTGTTTCTGGTCTTGGCCCCGGGGCCAACGTTTACAGGAGGTGGAGAACCAGCAGGTATTTTGTTGTCCATCGGAGAACCCTCCTGTCCTCCTGACTCTCTCCTCCTGTTTGGAATAACTCTTCCACTCATAGTCTGAGCATACTCGTTGTCCCTCGAATAGGAACTCATGGACATGGTGCGTTCGTCGGGTCGCTCAGGGACAACTCGGCCTTGGGCGGTTGTCCTGGCCATATGGTTCATGTACGGCTGCTGCCGGAACGTATGAGCTGGGGATACTCCGTATCCTGGGCCATTCGGACCGTGTGGGTTGAACTGAGGACGAGGGCCTCCCGCCAGGGACTGAGAACGATAAGTGTCCGAGTTCAGGGCAGGGCCTGGTCCGCCGGGGCCACCAGGGAATCGGGGTGGCATTGGCTTGTTGAAAGGATGCTGGCCAGGGGGAGAGACTCGCGAGTCTAGTCTCTGAGGTTGCCCATACGGCTGGCGCTCTGGACGAAGTGGTCGCGGGAGGTACTGGGGCTGGGGCTGTCGTTGGATGGGGGGAGGTGCACCATCCGAATGCCGCTGCTGGGTATAGCCGTTAGGAGGTGGGCGGCTGAAGGTGTCTGGTGGCTGGTCGTAACTTTGAGGCCGCTGTTGGTCATAATTGCCGGGAGGCTGCTGATTGTACGGGATGGGAGGAGGCCGCCGATCGTACCCATTCATTGCTTGCCGGATTGGTGGAGCACGCTGCATCATATCGACAGTCTGGGTGGACATTGTTTGGGCGCGGTCAGGCGGGCGCATGACGGGCTGCGATGTCATTGTCTGCGAGCGGCCTGCCATGGCGGGATTGGCACCGAAGATGCTGGCGAAGGCGGCGTCCCTCGCCCCGGAAGGGGGATGGCCATAGTTCGGAGGGCGCGCATATTCCCTGCCCTGTTGTCCGCCGTACTCTGCCATGTAGGCGTCTCTATTTCCGAGTATCTAGGGCTTCCTATTGTGCATTCGCCGGGGTGGGAGGGGGAGCGGTCGAAGAGACTTTTGGGGGAGGGGGGACAGTTCGCTGCGTAATCCGGAAGAGCCAACAGGGAGAGGCGCAGCGTGCTAAGGACTCGTCGATCAGGGACAGCAGCGATGGTCACGTATAGTGGCAACGGACCGCGGCGGGGTGCGCGAGGGAGGAGGGCGTGTCGTCGGGGAGGGGGTTGGCGATTGTCGAAACAACAAAACTGTGGTGTTGTGTTCTCGGAGGTAGGATATCTCCCTGTCCAGCTGGCCCGGCGAGGGGCAGACGTGGGCTCCGGCGGCGGCGGAGGCAAGAATGGGCGCGATGGGAATATAGAAAAGTAAAGACAGTGTAGGAGATATCGTCTGGGGGAGGGATGGAGCGCCGTTTCACGTTGCAGCTCGTGGCGGCGAGCAAGTTCAAGGTGCTGCGAATCCGACGAGCGGGCAGTCAGTTGCCAAGGCTAGCAGCGAGATCACGGGCCAGGCCCGGCTTGTGTATCTCAAGGCCTCATCATCGCTGCACCCTCACCCATCGCCGCCCCCTGTCCGTCGCACACCACCACATCGCCGCAAGCCACACCCGAGGAAGGAGTTGCATAGTCACGATGGAGAACGAATTGACGCCGAGCTTCGCGCCGTTCTTTGGCATGGTAGGTTCACCCTGGCCGCTGAAGACCTAAGAGCTAACAGTGCTGCAGAGCGGTATTGCATTCGCCGTGAGTCGTCCCCCCCGTCTGAAATCTTATTAACCTGTTGCTGAAGCTGCCATAGATGATATTTGGATGTATGTAGCTCTGAGCCTTTGCACTCTATGCTCCAGCTGCTGATCACGTACAGGTGTTGGAGCTGCCTACGGGACGGCCAAGTCCGGCATAGGCATTGCGGGCGTTGGAACATACAGGCCAGACTTGATCATGAAGGTAGGCTCCCTTATTATGACCCATATGAACTTCTACTGACTCCACCATCCAGTCCCTGATCCCCGTCGTCATGTCCGGTATCCTGGCCGTGTACGCCCTCGTGATTTCAGTCCTGATCGCGAGTGACATACGGCCGCCCCCTACCAAGAACTACTCGCTATATGCTGGATTCTTGCACATGGCTGCTGGGCTGTCGGTAGGGCTGGCTGGGTTGGCCGCAGGATATGCTATTGGAATCGTGGGCGATGTGGTGCGTCGGGAGATGCTGAACTCTGGGATTCATGCTGACCTTGGTAGGGCGTGCGAGCATACATGCGCCAGTCGAGGATCTTCGTCGGCATGGTGTTGATTCTGATTTTCGCTGAAGTCTTGGGCTTGTATGGGTGCGTACTGTCTAAGCTGAAATGGTCCCAGGAGCGTCATGCACTAACTTGCACTAGACTCATTGTTGCTCTTATCCTCAACACCCGAGCGAGCGGTTGAAGACACTTCTGTTTTAGTATTCTATGTACAACCACTTATGGTAGAATGGACGGGCACAGGCATCCAATGTCACGGAGTTCTGGTATTTCCTTCTAATTCGGCTTATATTGAGCCATTGCATTGGGAGGATTGTGACTGGTCGGAGACGCGGAGGAGACGCGGAGGAGATCGGTGGCCGCTTTCCAGCGTATCGAGCCCTGATGTGTGTATCTTGGACTCTGGAATAGCGGTTCGTGGTACCGCGTGCGCTGCATTGGAAATACCACTTCATATAAAAGCCGTCGATCTTGGGGTACACACTCCGGCGCCTTCCTCCTGCGTGGTGAAGCGATGAAGGTGCTCTGCCAGTTTTAGGCCCATGGCTCGACAGCCTGTCACAGCCCTGCCAAGATGGACCATCGAGCACGGCACTTTGAAGCTGCACGACGCCGGGAAATGCATGGTGGAGCGTTCAGTGCACGGCGGAGCGTCCAGTCTTGTTCAGACGCCGAGCTGAATCTGGGTGTTCGGGACGAATAACAGCGAGTCGTGATTAAGGGGACGCGAGGGTGCGTATTACCTCCATTCCCGAAACACGGTCCCGAATGTTTTACATATCACCACGTGTCTACAGCGCAGCAGCAAGCAGAAGTAGGTGAAGTGCAGCTGTACTGAATGACGATGGAAGAAGGCGTGAACCATCCAGCTTCACTCCCGTACCGGTGGCTTCATCGGACGCACTCCCCACGCCGTGCGTCATCTGTCATGTCTGCAGGCGCTTTCTGACCCATGTAACCCCCGCCATCCGAGTTACACACTCCAGACCTCGACATCTTACGCTGCCCCGTCCATGGTTGAATGTAACAGCACACTCGGCGCCTCCGACCTCTAGAAGGTCCTGACACGGCACCAGCAGTTTACCCTCCTACAAACTCGCCCACGCCCGCACAGCAATGTTCTAGGAAAGAAGCCGCGCCTCTCGCACCTGCAACCCGCGCACACCAGCAGCCATGGCCGCAGCAGTTCGGAACACGGTTTCGAGCGTTCTGCATCACCACCACTCCAATCGGGAGCCCTCACCGCAAGCCAATCAGTTGCCAAACTCTCACGACCGCCAGGACTCGCCGGCCATGGAGCGCGCGCGCGAGGAGGAGAAGCATTCTCTTGCGCATTGGGAGGACCACAAGCGCCCTCTGAGCCCGGATCAGATCGCCAATGACGGGGACCAGCGAACTGTCGGGCACTCGTCGCAGGTGCTGCGACAGGACGACTTCGAGCTTATAAAGACTCTGGGAACGGGTGCGGAGACTTTGGCCCGTCTGCTCTGATCAAGTGCTGACCGTCACGCCAGGAACATTCGCGCGCGTATGGCTTGTACGGCTCAACAATGCCAGAGACGAGGACCAGAACAAGGTATTTGCGTTGAAGATTCTGCGCAAAGTGGACGGTATGCGGGCGTCCCTCCCCCCACAGATCCGACTGCAGCGACTAATAGCCGTGTCTCAGTGATCCGCCTCAAGCAGGTGGAACATGTGCGAAACGAGCGCAATGTGCTCGCTGCCGTCGCGGGCCATCCCTTCATCACGACCATGGTAGCGAGCTTCCAGGATCACGATTCATTATACATGCTGGTGTGTCGCGCCAACTCCTCCCAATCCGGCGAAACCAACTGCTGACACAGCGTAGCTCGATTACTGCCCTGGAGGCGAAGTGTTCAGTTATCTCCGAAGAGCGCGCCGGTTCAACGAACCAACCTCGCAATTTTATGCCGCCGAAATCGTTCTGATATTAGAGTTCCTCCACGAGAAGGAGGGGGTAGCGTACCGGGATTTAAAGCCCGAGAACATCCTCATAGATGCAGAAGGGCATCTGAAACTTGTCGATTTTGGATTCGCGAAGAAGGTAGAGAATAGTGAGTGCAGATACTACGGCTTGTGTGTGGTTACACTGACTGGAGAAGGGGAAACATACACATTATGTGGAACCCCTGAATACCTCGCTCCCGAGGTCATCCGGAACA
Organism: Lindgomyces ingoldianus; assembly: GCF_010093535.1. Lineage (NCBI taxonomy): Eukaryota > Fungi > Ascomycota > Dothideomycetes > Pleosporales > Lindgomycetaceae > Lindgomyces > Lindgomyces ingoldianus. Next base: position 424,366 of record NW_022985182.1, on the reverse strand, counting down.
CAGGTACACCCCATCCTCATGTTGGGAATGAGAAATCATACTCATCGCGAATAGGTCATGGAACTGCCGTAGATTGGTGGGCATTCGGCATCCTAGTCTATGAATTCCTCGTCGGCCAACCTCCCTTCTGGGACCATAACCCAATGAAAATCTACGAACAGTAACCCCCCCTACTCTCTCTCCACCTCCGAAAGCCCCTCCACTAACCAACCTCCAGAATCGTCGAAGGCCGCGTGCGCTTTCCCTCCGCCATGTCCTCAGAAGCCCGTGACTTAATCTCCGGCCTCTGCACCGTCGACACTTCAAAACGCCTCGGCAACATCAAAGGAGGCGCCTCAGCAGTCAAATCCCATCCCTGGTTCCGACAGATCGATTGGAACGCTCTGTATAACCGCAAAGTGCATGGTCCGATTGTACCGCACTTGCGGGGGCCTGCGGATACGAGGAATTTTGATGAGTATGAGCCTGAGAGTGAAAATAGAGAGCCATATTCGAGGGAAATGAGGGATAAGTGGGAGGAGTGTTTTAGGGACTTTTAGGGTATATATGGGGGGGGTGGAAGGGAAGGGAAGGAAGGAAATGGATGGGTGGTTGGGATGACTGCACTTGGCGTTTTTGAACGAGGAGGGAGTTGGGTAGTGTTTGAGGTGGGATGGAGTTGCAGTGCTCTTCAAGAGGAGGAAAAGTGCCAGAGGAAGAAAATGCACCAACACAGTAGCGAAGCGCAGTGCTACTCCGATTATGAGGTGGTGTATTGTCGAAATCTTCCATTTGCTTTTTTTCTTTCTTTCTTGTTTTGATTATCCGGTCTTTTCCTTGGGTTTGACTTGGCTTAGCTACCATGCGTCCCCATGATAAGAGGTTGACGCATATCTGAGATGATTGATACCTTGTGACGGACATGCTTCATGTTGATATGGTTCGGTGGGCGGTTAGGTGCACTGGTACTGGTTGCAGACATTATATCATATATAGCGTATCATATTATGTCATATTCTATTTGTTTGTTTGTCATGGGAAGAATGCGTTGGAACAGACGAGATTGGATGCTAGTGATGAGACTCTCTGCAAGGGTGAAAGCATCGCTGCGTGAGGATATATAGTCATTTTCCAACAACCAATATTAGCAAGCGTAGCGTTCTATGAAGGATGTCTGGGTGTGGTAGCGGGAAGGCGCTGGAGAGGGTTTAGCAAAGACTCAGGGACCGTATGACAGATTCTATTTCTGGCTTGTGTGGAGAATTCATGGGTACATGTGCTGGGATTAGGTCTAGGTCTAGGTCTAGGGGTGTACCTTAGATGTGTCTTTTACAGTAAAGTTGGAAAATGGAAAGTTGTATGGGAGGATGTGGAAAGGGGGGTTTTCTTGGGAGATGTATAGATTTAATGGTGAGGTTGATGGAGAGTTTTAATAACAGATGCTGGGCTTTCGTGTATGCTCGTAGTTAGCTTCGTAGGCTAAGATCACAGAGTGGCAAGTATAGTGCACATTGTGCCTGGTAATTTTTCTTAGCTGCTTTCTTGGTCGCGTGCATTGGTGGATACGTAAGCACAATACCTTGCCTATAAGTCTGAACCTTGCGGTAGGTGAATATCTTTCTTCTAAATCCTCTAGATCTAGGCCCGAGACACTAGCGCATTCGCCCAAACTCACACGAGACATCACATCTCCATTTCCCTCAGTTCTCCTCTCCTGATCACCTTTCACATCCCTCTCCCCCTTCCGCTACTCCCCCCACTACCCTCACTACTCTCACTGCCACGCCTCTTCCTCCCCTCCTTAAAAATCCTCATCCCTATCCCTAATGCCCATCCTAAACTCCCATATACACCCCCTAGCATGCCCATTCTCGCCCCCATCCCCATTCGCGTTCCCGTTCCTATACCCGCTCTACTCTCCTCCTCCTTACTTATATTCATATCCACACCCACTCTCCCCTCTTCTTGCCCTGAATCTTGCACACACTCCTCAAGCTCCAACAACCTCGGAAAACTAGTCAATTCGGCCCTATGTCTAAAATCCCTTTCCCTGCGTTCGAAATCTGCAAAACAGATTTTGCAAACAGCGGCAGGATGAGAGCTGTTGGGATGGGAGATAGCTAGAGAGGTAGAGTGTTGGTTTGTGTGTGAGCAGGTGGGACAGATGAAGGGCTTGGTAGGAGGATTGAGGAGATTCAAAGTGGATTTAGGAGGTGAGGGTTGGAGTGTTGGTGCTGATATGAGAGTTGGGTTATGGGAGGTTGTGGGTGGGGCTGTCAGGGGAGGGGTGGGTTTGTTGGCGATGTTGTGGGTGGGAGTGCTGGGTAGATTGCGCATTATGGTTGTGATGTTGGGGCACTGGAGGTGGCAGAGAAACGATGGTTTACAGTTGTAGGGGCGTTGATTGTAGGGGATATTGGTTTGTGGTGGTTTGTTGGAGGCTCCAGGGGCGCAAACGCTTTCTAGATTTTAGATAGATTCTGGGACATGAGAGTGTAGATTGAGAGTTTCCAAGGGTGAGGGTGAAGGAAACTCCTGAGCAGTACTTCGTCATGTTTGGAGAACGTTCGGGGTTGACTGGATGAAGGTGAACAAAATCTGGGGAGTGGGGAGCACTGCCGATTTAATTATTGGGGTATGTAGGAATGAGAATAGATTTAAAAGAAAGCCATGGATGTTTGAAAGAGGGCTGACGGTACACAGGGGAGCTTGTAGGTCGTCTCGTGGTTATTCTCTACGTGTCGACGCTGTCGACGTTGGAAACGAAAGCGAATGAGTGGGTAACCCGGTAGTAAAAAATCAAAGGAAATCGTTTGTGTTGGCACAAATACTTACCTAGGTAGCTTATCATCCTTCGTCAGCTTCAGACGCTTCCTCGACCGCGACTATAATACCTTTGTCATCCTCTCCTACGTAGCTAGAATTGGGGGCAATTCCTTTTCAAGACTTCATGAAACCCTTCCCCAGGGTCTCTTAAGTTTTTCCTCCCCGTAGCATGATTATTTTCCTTACTGGACAATAAAGAATTGGGGGGAGTGGAACGGCGAAAGACGCTTTAAGAGAGGTGTCACCCCAGCAAACGTTCCAATGGGATCTGAGCCACGTGAAGTAGACATTCACCGTTTCGCTGACCTTTGGTGTGCGTACTACTTTTCGTGAAATCGAGTCGGACATGTCGGGATCGCCGCCCAGGCCTTTTCTCCTTTTCAAAAGATTGATCTGCACCATACCTGTCGGCTTAAGATCACAGCCTACGGAAAAAAGAATACTGTCGATTTTCTGATCGTGATCTCGATCTGCGGTGTGGTGGGAGTTAGCTTGCCGCGGAGCTGCCACACCCACGAGGTGATCTTTTCGTCCTCGGGTCTTAGAGATCCTCTATGGAGATTGACAAAATGATCTCATAGGCAATGCCATTTCATCGTTCGTTCTTTGAAATCGGAATGCTGAAGCTGTCTTCAGAAGGGGAATAATGTGAGGTCTTCAAAAAGTGCAAGACGACTAATAGGCTTCTTACTTTCTTGAATCGGAGTATTAGAAGGTGGTATTAAGCTCTTGTCTGCGGAGTCCACTGAACCCTCTAATACCTTTGAGATATTCGCCGATTGGATGGATAGCTTTTGAAATTGGTATCTTTCGATCGGTCAAGTGGCCTAGAGTTTTGGAGTTGCTTTCTGCTTATCCGTTCCCAATCTCTTATCGGTTCCCTTTTCGCCTCAGGATCGAAGGCGAGAAAGGGATGAGAAATTAGCAGCGGGATGACGAGATTCGAATAATTTCCTCAGAGGCTTCTGGCTGTCAGTTCAACGCGTGGAGCGCATCAAAAACGGCTTGGAAGTTAGTATTTTTCAAGTTTATGCAGGTTGAGCATCGTGTGGCAAACGAACCATCGACCAAGAAGACGAAGTGGCCGTTAAGATTACGCGCACTGACCTGTGGCTTGGTACATGTGTGGCAGTCCATTGGCCTCTTATTTCAGTGACGCTGCAGAACGTGCATACGTGTGGAGAGCATGCTCATGAAAGGAATCTAAGAGGGGAGTTTGGCGGAAAAGCGAACAAGATCCGGAGAAGGTGGCAAGTGTACAGCTGTTCAGGCAGCAAACGGCAGCAAGACATACTGGACACAGACGTGGAAGCAACCATGAGAGGATGCGATACTGGGATAGCCCAAGCTGGGTGGTTGAATGGTGAAGCAGTCAAAGAGTTGTGGCCGCAAGCAGCGGGTCACTGGCCAGCGAGTAAGTTTGCCCGGCAGGTATCGTGAGACATAGACTCTGCGTACTCTTCTCGGTGCTTACGCGTGTGGACAGCTGGAGGTGGCGAAGGAGCGCCCAGCGAGGATGGGTTGCTTGAATTGATAGTGGTGAAGGGGCAGCATGCAGCCTCATTTGAGCAAATCGCATGGAAGCACTAGCTTGAATATGAACATGGCATGCCCGACCTGATCGCGAAAAACACATCACCAACTCGCGCGTGTTGCGCAGCCTGCCTTCCTTGCCTCTATTTTGACTTGACCTCAATCCGCTCCTTTGTGTTTCCTGTGCGCCCGCATTTTTATCTTTCCCCCCATTTGCGCGTGGTTTTCCTTCCCCTCAAGTTCACACCCATGACCTCCTATGCTTAGCTGTTGCGCCACAGCTCCAGCCTTCCCGCCGTCGGCTGTCTCGTCGCCACGACCTCACGAAAGCCCTCCTCTGCGAGCTTTGCTGGCCGGCGCCGGTTGCCCGGATTAATTATGGGCGACCTCAAATCGAGGCTCAATAATGCACGAACCAAGCTGCTTCGGAGAGGCAGCGCTGCCTCTGCACGCTCTATCGCCTCGTCGGTCGGCAGCACCGAAGGCCCGCGGAAAGGCAGCCTGCATAGAAGCGTCTCTTTGACAAAGCTGCCAGAGGTGTCGACGGCCGATGTGGCCGCAGACAACTCGGAGCAGCTATCACAGTCGGCTGTTTTGCCAGAGACCGGTGATCTGTTTGGAACGGCCGCTGCCGACAATCGTGCCGAAAGCTCGACCTCAAGGGATCGACATTCACAGAAAAACAACACCGACGTGCCAACTGCGTGTCCCACAGTCACGCTTGAAGAGCCTTCTCCAATCCCTCTCCTCACCCAGCCCGTGCTACCTCAGGCCGTCGAGACTCCCATTGAGACTGAAGATCCCTCTGAACTCCCTCTTCTCTCCGCGACACGCCCCAGCTCGAGGCCGGCACCACCAGGCGTGATCCGACGCCAATCGCTCGTCACGAACTCGAATGCGCGCATAATAAGAACCCTCCTCGAACCTGATCTACCCCCCTTTGCTGCGGCTGGGGTCGACGTTGGCCCTCCTCCTGCCTCGGACTACTTCTCCAGCTCGGCTGGCTTGGCAGGCATGTTGCATCGGAAGATTTGGGTCAAGAGGCCGAATTCCTCCGCGACATTGGTGCAGATACGCGAGGATGACTTGGTCGATGATGTGCGGGACACGATATTGAAGAAATACGCGAATTCATTGGGCAAGAACTTCGACCCACCAGACGTCACGTTGCGGATGTGTCCAAGAGACAGCACGGCGAAGTCCGGCGATAGGATACTCGGCCCAGAAGAGGAGATGTGTAGGACGCTAGATGCGTACTATCCCGGGGGTCAGACAATAAATGAAGCTCTGATCATCGACGTCCCTCAACGGAGGACGCCCAAGCCTTCGCCGCGTGTGCCACTATACTACTCTCATCATGATGACTCGAGGCCCTTCGAGAACTCGTCAGAATACTTTCCGCCGATGCCCATCGTCAACCCGTCGCCAGCTACTATAATGACAAGCTCCCACGAGAGCAGAGGCTCGCTCCCGCATGCTCCCCACTCGATCGCCGTTCTTCAAACAGGACAATTGCCTCCATTGCCTTCTCCAGGCAGCACGAGGAGGCTGCATCACGGCCGACCGAAGTATCCACGCCATAACACTGCCTCTCCGACCACGTTAACAGGTGTCCCTAGCTCCGTCAATGCCGTACGTCCTGCCAATCGCCCACGCCACGACTCCTCCGCCTCCGAAACAAAGCATTCCACCACCTCGGGAAACGCTCCCATAGCTACTCCCCCCGCCCCAACCGAGCAGGCTGTACGGCAAAACTCTACTTCTCCTATCCCTCGCGTCGCGTCCCCCCGGCCAGACAAGAAGCGGAGGAAACCCAAGGCAGTTGAGCCACCCACTCTCCCCGCTGGCTTGCTCGATGGATCGGTGCCACCAATCAATGTGTTGATTGTGGAAGATAACATCATCAATCTGCGAGTTCTGGGAGCTTTCATGCAGCGCCTAAAAGTTCGCTGGCAAAGGGCTATGAATGGAAAGGAGGCTGTCACTAAATGGCGGGCGGGCGGATTCCATTTAGTGCTCATGGACATTCAATTGCCTATAATGAATGGGCTAGAAGCGACAAAAGAAATAAGGCGGTTAGAGCGGGTGAACAGTATCGGGGTGTTCAGCAGCGGAAGCAGTGAGACACCGAACAGCAAGCTGGGAGATGACGGAAAGAACGAAAATGTGCAGGGCGAGGACAAGCTGGGTGACAAGAATCTCTTTAAGAGTCCGGTGATCATTGTGGCGCTCACGGCTAGCTCGCTACAGAGTGACAGGCACGAGGCTTTGGCCGCAGGATGCAATGATTTCCTAACAAAGGTGAGGAACGACTGACTCAATGTGAGCATCGTTCTGCTAATCCTGTGTTCCAGCCTGTCAACTTTGTTTGGCTCGAGCGAAAGGTCAAGGAATGGGGTTGTATGCAAGCTCTCATCGACTTCGACGGCTGGCGTAAATGGAAAGACTTTGCCGCGCCATCAGACACCACCGAAGGCACTTCCAAGATCTCCACCAGCTACTCCGCCATTGCACCCAGAGCAAGAACTAATGCGACTCTTAGCCCAACAGCCGCTGCGAACTCAATGAATGGCAAGTCCGGCCCCACTGCGGCAAATGGTATCATCTCCACGCCCAAGACGAGGGATGAGGAAAAGAAGAATAAGAGGAAGAGTACAGGAGTTGTACCACCGCCGTTGGTTGAGGAGGAGGGGAACTCTCCAACGCCGCCGGAAGCAGATAGCTCGGCGAGCTAGTGCTTAGGCTGCGGCTAGGATCGTACTTTTTTCTGCGGCCTGTTGTTAGGTGATTAAGATTTGGTAAAAGATTCGTTTGGCTTTGCACAGGAGAAAATCCATCGTAGGTTGTAAACTGTTCACGCGCGGCATACATTGGTCTATGGCTTCAACTGGGACTATTCTTATATAGCATCACATCTCATATGGTGTTTCGCTAGCGTTTCCTGGCGTTTGGATCCGGGATTTCTGGCCACCAGCCGTGCTTTGGGCTGGTGATTGCTCATTGCAGGTCCATTGGGCAGGTGGGTATTGTTTCTGACGACGGCTCCAAGAAAGGAGGTTCAAACGTACACGATTACGACATGGGATATGTCTATATGTTTCTTATACCGTATGGCTGTGGAGAGGGATGAGGGGGTTGGGATGGATAGTGCATCCTGTGGGGCATATCTTTGATAATGGTAATCTAGAATGCAGACTCGTTGCAGATGGTGAAAGGGTTTCGCACTTAATGAATGCGAGATAGGACTCACTCGCAGTAGAGCCATGTTCAAAGAGCCTGCTCACTGGCTCATTAACTACAACAAGCTCACACGAAGGAGGAAGTCTGGCTTATGACCGGTTACGAACGACTTATCACAATGTATGAACTTTTCCCTCGAACAATTTTCAAAAGGCATACATGACACAATGCGTCGGGTCCCTTTGGACTTTGGTTACCCAGACAACGCTATCACGCTAGTCTCTAATAGGAAATCTCAACACTCTGCACAGGCCTAGTCCCGCACTTCACTCCGCGGATTTCTCACTTCTAGAGCCTCATCTTCACTTTCACTCGACTTCACTGCTCGCTCATTTTTGCTTCTACTCCAGCCTCCCCCCTCGCCGACACCTACAAGACATTCCTTCCTTGATGCCCCGCCGCTGGGGCGATTACCACCATGCCGCCGAAATCGGTGTACGGCAAACGCGCGAATGCAACCGTAGCGAGTCGAGCCAAGTTCCTCTCGCCGGATAAGGATGACCTTTTGCATGATAAGCCGAAATGCAAGGTCATTGGTAAAAGCATGGGGAAGGAGGAGGCTGTAGTTGTGGCAATAGATGCTGTTGAGCAGCGACTAGAGGCATTAACAATCCAAGATGAGCCGGTCGTTGTCGACGTAGAGCATGTTCGTAAGGCCGAGGAGAAGACACAAAAGGCTCCGAAAACCAAAGGCGCAAATATCGAGACAAAGAAAAAGGGCACAAGGGGCCAGAGAGGCAGGCCAGCAACGAGGCAAACGAAAGAGCCACAGGCAAACAGTCACGTCATTGATGCGCCAGAACTTGTAGATCCAAACTCCCATGAGCCAGCATTCATGCCGTCACCCTCAAGGACCCCACGGCGCATAGACAGTCAGAAACTTAGGTCAAAAGTACAACAGGAGACCAAGAATGTTTCTCTTAACCCAATGCGTTCATTGCCGACTCCACATCGAGCACCTAGCCCAAACGACATCTTTACTGACTACGTATCTCCACTTCTCTCGCTCAGCGATAGACGGGCGATCATCTCGTTCGAGCAATGGTCTTCCGAACTAGATCCCTACTTTGAAGTCACGAAGATCGCCGAAGCATCCTTTGGCGAAGTATACCGCCTGACAGTGAAAAGCGCTATGCCAAACTCCCCCAGCGAATCCGTCCTCAAAATAATGGCCATGCGCTCTCCCCCAGACGCGCCTCTCCCAAGCAACAGGGACGAAGGAAAGCGAACGCGAAGAAAAGCTGATGCGGTTCAAGAAAAGAAGAGAGAGAAAGCCGCTCGAGAAGAGAAAGATCAATGGAAATCTTACGTCGACCAAATCCAATCAGAAGTCCAGCTTCTCCAGAACCTTAACCCAATACCTGGCTTCACGAATTTCCGCGAGCTTACCGTCTTGAAAGGCCGACCGTCGCTGTCGTTTTCGAATGCCTGGAGGACTTGGAATAGGTCACGGCCGAGGAGTAAGAAGAGTGTGTTTCCGGATCCAAGTAAAAAGACGAGTTATGATGACACTCAGCTATGGGCAGTTGTTGAGATGCAAGACGCGGGTACGGACTGCGAGCGGTTGATGGAGCGTGGAGGCATCAGCACCATCTGGGAGGTCTGGGACGTGTTCTGGGGCGTCTGTTTGAGCGTGGCTAAGGCAGAAGAGGGGTGTCGATTCGAACACCGAGATTTGCACTTAGAAAATGTCTGTATCCGGTCATCGCAGTCTATCGACGACATCTCATCACCCGTCGTCAAGAATCCATTGAAGAGGAAACTAGGCTTCACCAGCCTTGAAACCACCGTCATCGATTATACGCTCTCTCGTGCCGACATCATAAACACAGCTGAACCCCATATCCGTCGCCCAGGCTCATCGTCATCATTATCATCCCGTTGTTCTTCGCTATCAAGATCTAGCTCTGACGAAGAATCTTTTCCAGGGCCCTCAGTTGCATACTTCGACCTTAACAAAGATGTCAGCATCTTCTCCGCCGACGCGTCGGAAGAATATCAGTATGAAATATACCGTTACATGCGCTCCATAGCTTTCTACGACGACCCAACCGTCCAAGTCGAAGACCCCCTCTCTAACGATAAGAACGACATCGAGGAGCTGGAAGAATACTCCTTTGAGACCCCCCGCTGTTCACCTAGGAAGAACCCCAGAAAGATACCCAGAAAGACAAGTGAGGGTAGGGGTGGATCTGAGCCTCCAAAAGATATCTGGAAACAGTTTCACCCGAAGACAAATCTTGTCTGGATTCATTTCATTTTGTATAAACTCCTGCAACATATCAATGATAACTTGCCGTCTGCTATAGACACGGTTCGTCTTATCAAAAACGTTAACATTGATGCGAGCAGCGCGTCAGTGGCGAGTCTTGTGCATAAGAAAGCCGTGAAACTGGAGCGAATTTTGCAGAGGGTGGCGAACCGGATTGAACCGTGTGTATTGGGGAAGCCGGAGTGTTTGGGGAGTGTGGGCGAGTTGGTGGTGTTAGCGATTCAGAAGGGGTGGGTGGATATGGGGGATGTGGTTGGGAGTGGTTGATGGGGTGAGGTGGGGTTAATGTGAGGACGTTCTTCTACATTGAGGCGGTAGTATAAGAGGGAAAGGAACAAGAAGGACTAAGGGGAAAGTACATTGCATTCGTGTGTATATTTGGGGATAGAGACAGCGGCGTGAGTTTTCAGAACTGACATGATATGACATGACATGGCATGACACAAAGGGGCGTCAGCAGTAGGAGTTCTTTGTGTTTTCTAAAGGTCGGGGGATTGTTTTCATGCGCATAATTGTCTCTCTCTGAAGTATAGCATCATCACGAAAATACGTATCTACATTACTATGCTAGGCCTCCTTTTGCTTAACTGAGTGAGAATCTGTACTTTTCTTGCCTTATCGTAAGGCTGTTGTTCTATGAAATATTCTCACTCCTTGCTGCTACTAATGCTACCGTTACAGCAAACCCCAAACCACAGAATCCTTCAAACAAGCACGATCTGGAACAACCACTAATCAACAAAACACATTCTTCTAAGATATGCATACTTGATAGCGAATGACAGGCAGCTGAAGGATGACGTCGCAATATAGGATGACTGGACTCTTACAAGCATCAGGAGTGGGGTTACCTTCTATTAATACATTTCTGGTCGCGGAAAAAGGATGTAAAACAAGGTGGGGTGGGGGACTCAAGGGCTGCGAATGATCGGCCAATCTCAACACCTTTCGTCGGTGAAACCTGGAGTGGATCCTGCTATGTTAAGGGGAAAGAAAGAAGGAAAGGAGGTGAGCGGAAGGGATCCCCTATTTGTGAATCTGAATCCGTGTGGAACTTACTCCTGAAGACTTGATGCAAATATGTATCTTCAACTCTGTAAATAGGTGAGGGGAAAAAAAAAAGAGGTAAGAGTCCCAAACAAATTCTCCATCAAGGACTCTGACTTTGAATCCGAATCCGAATCCCCTCCTCATCTCGTTCAGGTGGAAACACACAAAGACTACCGACCATGCTTTGCGTGGCACTATTCTACCGTATGATATGACGCTATTACCTGTTATACATGAAGCGCCTGACGTGCTGTCGTGCCATTCTGCCTTCCGCGGCACCTCCACATACCAACCGTCAATTACTCAAAAAACCTCTTACAAGTCTTTGACAATCTATCTACCTTGATCCCGAGGCAAGTTGTCTTCGCATCCCGAGAATTCGGACGAAAGTGAGGTGAAGGGGGATGGAGGGTTTAGGATTGTGCAACTACTCTAACTTAAGTTTCGAGATTAGGCCTGCTGTTAGCAAGCTGTATTGCGGTGCAGTGCATACACTAAGTCAAAGCCAGAAATGTGTCTAAATCCTTGAAACTTTAGATTCGTAAACTGAGCAGAGCTCCGCATAGGCGCATATGCAGCCTGCTCTGGGCATCCATCGACAAGGCGTCGATCGTGCATTTGTTTCAGCCTTTCCCGCAGCAAAGAGATACGATGTTGGTTCTGGTCCGTAAGCATGACGATCCAGATCGAGATCCAGAGGCCGAAACTGGTGGGCGTGTCCGGCCATGATTCCGTGCGCAGGCGTGAATTGAACCCTGAGGGTGCCGGGAGGTTACGGACAAGCCTCGCCAAGTCCGCCATGCCCGTTACCATACCGCGGTAGTGTTTTGAAGACAGAAACGTTTCTCCCTTCCAGCGGAGGTACAAGGTGCCGCGTAGCTAAGAGAAGGACTTGTAGTCTCACTCCCGGCGGGAGAGACGCATCGAGCACCGGGCCGCTGTGTGCATCCCAGGGTTCTTGGCCGTTATGTGTGCGACGAGTGTGAAGGCCTTGGCATGGTGTTCTGGTACCTTCCTTGTGTCTGCCTGTTCTATTTCTAAGTGCGTCGTGAGACGGAGGGATAGGTTGGTGGATGTAGTACGTTGAGTTAATGCGGCTAGCTTTTGATTCTAGTATGCAGGATTCTTGTCCCTCGAGGCTTTCTCACTTCGTGCGGGATGCTGACAATGTACGGGACAGAAGATTTCTTCGTCCAAATGAGAAGGTCTTCCACTGTGCGTCGGGAATCGGCTTGCGTACCCAGAATGGCAGCCAACTAAATCAGGTTCCGAGTTGAGGTGGCAATGAGAGTAAGGAATTGGGATATTGCTTGCTCGCACCATTCAGAAGCATTTCACCCAATGTAGCCCATAGGGTTAGGCACCCGTGCAAAGGTTCCTAGCCTGAGTTTCCGAGCCGGCTTCGTAATCCAATGCGTGCCCTCGGTGAGCTGTCTGCGCCAAGCGGCGGGTGTTTCATGGCCAAGTGCTCTGCCTGAGCGTCGGGAATCGTGCGAAACACTGCAGTGCACTCCCGACTTGAAATCAGGATTATTAGAATGACTGCAAGAGTATTGATGAGGTCGATCTAAAGCGAAGGATGATTTCACTACTGAAAATGAGCTTGCCAAGCGCGGAAATGGGCTAAGAAAAAAGGAAGAGAAGAGCCAAGAAATTCCGTCCTTGGTGGTGATCAGTCTGCCAAGCGCGGTGCAACGGAAGACTGCAGCAAAATTTAGAGTTCATCAAGGAGAATTGCCAAGTTCAGGAGTACCCGCAATGTTCATTTCTGTAAAACAGGTCGAGGCCACGGAGAGTGTGGAAACATGAAGTTGAGGGTAACGGCGATCACCAAGACAATTGACGTTTGACTTGCATGTTGAAAAGTCTTGGATGTTGAACAGGCCAGTCTTGGATATGTGTGTCCGTTGAAGATCCATGAGGATTGCTCATGCATGATCACCGTGGTTGGAAGGCCGAGACGCCAAGTCAATAGGCGGCATGTAATGTAACCAGTCTTGCTGAAGACCACGACACATCGAGAAAAGGAGGAGGGATGGAGATTGCTCATGAGACAAGCCGGCAGCGCAATCGATACAAGCCGTCTTGGTGTTTCCGGGCCAAGTGTTTTCTTTACAGATGTATGAACATTCAAAAGCGACGTACTAGAATATGGCAGGAAGCTGAGAGTCGGGGCCCGAAGCAAAAGGTGAGGCAAGGAGTGAGAAGAGCAACGATGCACAGCATGATGAGGCTCTTGGCTGTGCCATTGGAACACTCTGAAGGGTAAACGCTCACGTGGGTTGCAACACACCTGGGCAGTCCGAAGTCGCCGGCTGCTGCATTTTCAGGATAGATGCAGTCAGCTTGCCCCGACGCCCCCCACGGATATGCGCGCTCGGACCACTTCTTCCATGGAGTCATGGGTCGATGGGCTCAACATGCTTTGCAGCATTATTCATTAAAAGGCCAAAGGCAGCCAAAAGAAGCTCTCCACTACTGCAGGTGCTGCTGTTTGTGACTGTGGGGGAAGCCACGGGGAGAATTCAATCGTGAACCATTGGCCCAGCGTCGTGAGCTGTGAGATACGGAGACGTCAGACTCACCGCTTGAACTGCTGGTGAATTTCCACAGCGTCGGATTATTCAAGCTTCAATGATTTAGCGAGTCGGGGAGAATTGCTGTGTGACAATGCCGTTTGAGTCTGAAAATGTACGAGGCAATGCACCGTGAATGCGTGTGGAAGTGTTGTCGTAGGAATTGCAGACTTGACGATCCTGCGGGGACCGAATGCAGGAGGTCACCGGGTTCGATACTAACCAATGCTGGAGCGAGAATATAGCGAACCATTAATGGTAATAATTATAGAACTGGTCAACGGTCGTTGCACTACGTCGTTTTGCAGGACGGACGGCTCTGAGAAGTCTTGAAAATGAAAACAAGATGGACAACGGGCAACAAGGAATACTCGTCCGAAGCTTCACAGGTCGTCTGAAATGGAGAGTCGGACAAGTCCGAGGATGAGAATGCCAGTTTAGGCCCGCCTCCATTATTGCGGGGTCGTGTAGCAAGATCCTGTGGGGTTGTTACCTCGGACGCCGAGGGCTTGCCAGCAAATGCGGGTAGCTGGATCGATACATGGATCAAATGTGGGAGGGCTGAGGGTGTTCGTTGCAGTCCGCAGTTCAGCAGTGACATATGGTAGAGCAACGGCTGGCTGCTAGCACACAGGCGGCTGGCGATGCTTAAATTTGGAGGTGAGAGAACTTTATCATGAAAGACGCTGAAGCAGGCGACGTGAACCCCCACTCCACCCTGCCCAATGGCGCGAAGAGCGGCAAAGCGTTGACCCAGGGCACCTAGCTCAGATTGCTCCAGAGCTTCAAACAAGCCTTGGAGGTGGGTGGAGTGCAGCAGGAATGCATGGCAGGAATTCTGTGTCGCTTCGCGCTCGTCTGGAAGCGGCATCTTGAGGCGGCGATTGCCCGTTGGCTTACCCCTTGCTCGTGTCGTTGCGGGAGACGTCGGCAGAGAAGCACTGCAGTTCGTCGCGCGTCGACCAAGTGCCTGGCTAATCAGAGGAATAAGGCGAGGAGCTGCAGAGGTTGTGATGGAGGGCGGTTGAGGTATTTTGTAGGGGAACGCCAACGACGCCTGAGTCGCCAGAATAATGCCGCATTTTTGGCGTGATCTCACCAAGGCCAAGGGACATGCAGGGCTGGGGGAGGATCCCAGAATAGAGAGCCGCTGCCGCAGTTGCAGCAGTAAATTACGGCCGCGAGATGCTGTCCACGTCGCAGAGCCGTGTTGTGTGCGGTGGGTTCCATCGCTAGACTCCGTACCTCATTGGCGGACATGGCCACATCGGGAAATCCGGGAACACTGCGCACGACTTTTCTCACTATTCGACGTCGATGCGGCGCTCAGGCGAGCGAGGAGCAAGTGCGGTAGGTGTCAGAGACCGGGGCGTACAGAGCGTCGGGGCCCTGGCTCAAGGCGACCCAGTTTCTTTATCTTACTCTCCACCGCATTTGCTCCTGGATCCGATCGTCTGCACATCTGCACGAGAATTTGACGCACTCTTGGGGTGGGGTGCAGCCCTTGAGCGCTTGGCTTTGTCGCCCGCACACCGACGCCAGCCTCGTCCAGCGAGCTTGATTGTTAAAACGTCGCCGTCCGGCGGCCTCTGCTGCAGCACACAGGAAAGCGTGTTGTTGAATAGCCGCCACCGGGTTCCCCCTCCCCCCCCCCAAGCCAGCCCTTGATAATTCTTATTGTTGCCGTTGGCGCCTTAAGATTCAGGGATCGCTCATCTCGCCGTTATTCCCTCCCCTCGCCCCTCGCTGCTTCGGCACCTCGTTCCCGACATTTCGTCACTGGGCTTCGGTGCCCTGGCTGCTGGCTGCCACCATCCAAATACCCTGTACTCCCCACCATCAATCGCGCTGCACGCCGCTCAACACCACCGTGCATTCCCCCAGCACGTCGCCGCCAAATCTACTGCCGCTCAATCCCTCTGTATGGTCCTCGCATGGCTCTTCTGCGATTAACAGCCTCCTCCAACTTCTCTAAAACCGTTCCCGCCCTGTCCTTCTTCTCTTGCTCCTCTCTTGAATCCTCCTATCACCAGCCAAGCTCGCTCCAGAGAGCGTAGTTGCACAGTGCTTTCATGGTCACGGCATCTACCACATATTTAAGTACTAGCCGACCCAATCTACTGCCGCTGAACACCGGTCCCAACTTGTGAATTGGCTGGAGCCGACGCCGATCGCAATCACTGTACCATTCTTCGACACCGCCCAGAATATTGCCATGCCTTCCGTGGCTCTACGAACGCCAACTTTGGCGAGCAACCTCCCGAAGGACTCGGTGGAGTCCGCGGCGGAGCCTGACCTTTCCCGTCATAGGGATTCACGCTTGGTCGAATACCAGACTCCTATTCCCGAAGAGGACGAGAGCACAGAGACCGCGAGCGAGCCCGCCGAACCTCTAACCCCAACCAGCGACACTGCTCCCGACTCACATCCGTTCCGACCAGACGGCACCGTGGAGAGTGTCTTCGTCACCGCAAAGTCTGACATGCCTCACCTCCACTCGAAATCGCTGCCACAACCATATTCGGTCGCACCTGCCACACCTGCCGTACCCAAGGAAGCCGCACCTCCCCCAGCAGCAGCGGCGGTGACCCGGACACAATCGAACACCAAATTAACATCGCAGATGGACCCAACAGTAGCTCCCGAAAAGCCTGGTCTCACAAAACGCGTTGGTTCATTCATGCGTAATAAACTTCACAGGACTCCTTCGACCAAGGATGTTCCCAGCGCCTCCAACATCCCAAGTGAACAGGTATTTGTCAAGACTGGCGTAGATGGCCCGGATGAAGTCTCTGCTCCCGCATTGAACATCCCCAAATACAGGAGGCTCAGTTCCTTTTCGCTGTCAGCTCGAAACTCCCCCAAGTCCTCCCAGGGAAACTCTCCACCATCACCGGGCTCACCCTCCAGCACAATCTCCAACGAGGAAACATCTTCGGGGAAGAAGCCTCGTCTCGGTCACAAACACTCATCGTCCTCGACAGCTATTGCAGGCATGGAGAAGCAAACTAGACCCGGTATCACATGGGCTGGTGGGGGGAAAGAGGGAAAGAAGAACTCCAGATTTGCTCGGAGGCGCTCAGCAAGCACAGAGATAGTCCCAAAGCTCCAGTCCGCGGATCAAACCGTTGGTCTTATCGATACTTTCTCCAAGCCGGCCGCTGAGGGCGTTGGTATGAAAGCCCGCCGTTTGAGTCTCAGTCTACCAGACGAATTCGTCGTCGATTGCTGCGAACTGGATAAGGAATTCAAGAGCTCGAGCCTGATGCCTGGAAAGCGGGGCAAGTGCTTGGGCCGTGGCGCTACAGCCGAAGTCCGCATTATGGCGCGGAAAGGTATCTCTGGCGAAGAATTGGTCGCTGTCAAGGAGTTCCGTGGCCGAGAAAAGGATGAACATGAAGACGACTACATCAAGAAGATCCAGTCCGAATACAGCATTGCTAAGAGCTTGCACCACCCAAACATCGTCGAAACTGTCCGCTTGTGCAAGAACAAGGGTCGATGGAACCATGTGATGGAATTCTGCGCCTACGGAGAGCTCTTCTCGTTGGTAGAACGAAAGCTGTTTGCGGCTGGCCTTGAAGGCTACTATTCTGTTAACGATCGACTTTGCTTCTTCAAGCAACTCCTCCGAGGCGTTGACTACTTGCATTGTCACGGCATTGCTCACCGCGACATCAAGCTGGAAAATTTACTCCTAGATAAGGATGGCCATCTCAAGATTTCCGACTTTGGCGTTGCTGAGGTCTTCAGTGGAGAGCACCCCGGCCTTCGTGCAGCCGGCGGCGAATGCGGCAGGAACATGGGCGAAGTTCGTCTTTCCAAGCCGGGCATCTGTGGTAGTCTTCCCTACATTGCTCCCGAAGTGCTCGCGAAGAATGGAGAGTATGACCCAAGACCCCTTGATGTCTGGTCTTGTGCTATTGTCTTCTTGACAATGACGTTTGGAGGTTGTCCATGGCAAGCAGCCAAACCCGAGTTCGAATACTACGCTAGATTCAAGAAAGGATGGGACGAGTGGTTGCCTAACCACCCGGATGGGCAGATCTTTGATGGTCCTGATGGTCAACCGAAATGCGGAAAGCTCTTCAGTTTTATCAATCCCCCGCCCATCAAGCGGCTTTTACTGAAGATGCTCCATCCAATCCCCGAGAAACGCATCACGATTCGAGAAGTCGTCAGCAGCGTCTGTATCAAGGGCATCGAGTGCTGCTGTCCAGAGAGTTTTGAGGACCCAACCGTCAGTATCGACACGTCGAAATGCACTTCTAAGCAAATGTCGAAGATGAAAAAGACTCTTCTTCACACCCACAAACCGCCAAAGCCAGAGTCTCGGGTTGCGAAAGCACTGACCCATCGTTGGGATATGGGAGACGGATGGTCTTGAGATCGATTCTACGAATTTCTTCCTTTTGTTGGCGTCATAGCATGGGAGGCGTTCTGCTTGCAATAGCCTTGCAAGAAATCTCGATTAGATTCTTGTATCCTCCAATATGAAAGAGGTTAGGGAACCGCTAGCAGTGGCATTTACAGGGACAAGGGGGGAAAGGGGGGAAAGGGGGACTGTTTATATGGACGGATCCCCCCTTAAGGCGAATCTTGTGTGCGTTGTACTGTCGTTTCCTCAAGATTGGGTGGGTTTGAAGACCTGGCGGGTTATCATTACTTCCTTTATTATTACAGTCTGACATGGCAGAGGTTCAGCGAGATGTACAATTGACTTTCTTCATTATTCTTATTTTTTGCTTTCTTGATCCGTACATATTAACGGCCTTTTTATTACATCTACAATTTGACACTTTTGCTTCTGCCCTCATATGTGCTCTCCTCTCTGTGATACCAGACGTCGGACTGTGGTACACTGAATGTGATGCCGTCGATGCTGAGCTCTGCCTGTCTCTCAAACAAGATAACGCACGTTGCATATCCTCCGCTTCCATTGGGCCGGAGCCAAATTATCCAATGCAACACGGAGGAAAGCGGTTTGATGCGATGCGCTTGGATGCAATGAATGGAAAGCTAAATTAGCTACATAGCCTCTCGTGCATGCCACGCCTTAATCCATCGCTTTTCCCTGGTTCCAAGTTTTCTTAAACATGGTTGAGGGAAGGAGGAATTTGGTCCACAAGGCGATTACATGATTTCGTGCTGTCATCCAAGGATGTTCGGCCGAGGTGATTTGGAGAGCACGGCGGCAGCAGACTTGCAGTGTAGTAGCGTCGCGAGGAGATAGCTCTGATTGCGCCGATGGTGAGGGCGAGTGTGCGAGTGTGCGGAACTGCACCGGGCAGTTTTCTCAACATCTGGTAACTGGATAAATGTCCCGACAATCTCAGTTCCACTTTTGAAGACGCAGACTTTGCTTCCGCATTACATTAATCTCCTTCCCAACAACCATCCTCAACTCCACGGAGCAACACCAAGCCCTAGGTTGTAAGTACCAAGCACGCCATCAAAGTCTGCTCAACCCGAGCTGGGCTGTCAACGCACCCGAACACGACTAGAAGATCTCGGCACGGCTTTTCCAAGACTCTAGAACACCTTGTTTTCTTAGCCCAAGACTTGGTATCTTAGGGGCTTTTCGGTGGAGATTTGGAGATTATCAGGAGGGTTAGGAGGGTTAGGAGGGAGGGAGGGAGGGATGGTGGATTGGTGCTGGTGAGAGCGCTTAGGAGGGATGTGCTTGGATGTAGTTGTATGCACGTCATGCGGGCATTTCTCTCCTTGAGATTGGAGCTTGTGGTTGGATATCTGTTTCCGACTCGTGGCTTTGAGATCAGAGACCGTAGGTGTCACGAGGTCCACGTTTCTCATAACAGTATTGTGACTGTCTCAAGCGCTCAGTGCAAAACCTGCTAACCGGAGGTGCTCCTTAAGGCAAGGAAGAGCCAATTCCTGATTAAGAGACATTCTTGCACGTGAAAGCCCCTTAACTACAACCGCGGGGCTGTCTACTATATCTTGACTGAGATTTTTTTTTTTTCTCTTCCTGAATCTCTGCGAGATGATAGGTTTCGTATGGGTACATCGAAAATCCATTCCAAGGGTTTCCTGCAGCTCGCGCAGGGCCCGTGATAAAGACCCTCGTCGCAAAACCCTTCCAAGGTTCTTTTTCCCCGACTGCAGATTCTGCGTTGCGCTGCTGAAGTGATGCGACCAGGCTTAGATAAGCGGCAGGGAGTCAGATGATGAGATGGCGGTGAAATCTGCTCCAGTGGTTTCGTTGTCCGAAAGTGGGGATGTACCTCCCCGGAGTTCGGTGGCTGGGGTTGTTGACGCCCAGTCCTACTTTGAGCCTCACTTCACTCAGAGTTCATTTTGTCCGATGCTCGGAGAGACAGTTGCAAGAACCAATAAGTGCGTATGTGCGTGCATGCGTACGAATGCTTTCACTTCTCTTCTCGTTTCTTAGTCAATCGCCTACCGATCGTCGGCAAAAGCTATTTAAATATTACCAATGAAGGGTGACTCTAAAGTTGCTTTGCGAAGTTTCTTACTACGTGGACCCCTTGCGAGAGAGAGAGCGAGGGCAATGATGGCAACTTGACATTTACGAACTGGAGCTACAGCACGAAAGACAAAGGCAGTTCAAGCGATTGGTTTGGTAAGACATCTGCAGAAAAAACGAGAGCACACCACATCAACAGATTCGAGGCATTTGTAGTGTTGCTTTTTTGGCAGATTTTTCAGATGCGGGCCGCTGAGCGTTGATCGCGTGTGAGAAGAAAGAGGAAGCCTTTCGATGGTGCATGTTTGCCTAACCGTCGGGGTTGGAAGAGAGCCAATGAGAGTGAAGAGGCGGATGAACTGGATGGGTAATCCAGGGGAAGATCTCATTATCAGGTGATGAGAAATCTTTCTCGTTGTTGAAGATCTCGCCATTCGATCTGCTGCTTGGATAAGTTTTTTAATGTTGTGTTGTGTTGCGCAAGACACCGTCAAGGCATTTCTCAGCATCCGTCAGTAGCCGATGATTATCATCCAAGGCGAATTCTTGTCGTTCCCAGTATTCTCTACTTCTAATTTGATCCTTGTCAGCACATAGGATATTCTACACTTTCTTAGGCGTCATTTCTTCATCTTGCTATGTATCCGCTTCAAGCTAATGGTTACAGACTTGATAGATGTTCACTCATCGGCAACGCTCTCTACACTTCTCAATCCCCACACTTCCGCCGTATTGCTTCTTTAGTTTTCAATGTAATTTCCACTACGTATTGCCTTTCCAAGTTCTCTGCTACTCTCGGACGTGCCCGCCCATGTTGATTTAAGCTTCAGACCCCACCTAAGCTGACTGCCACCAATTCTCTCCCTGGTCCCTTTCAATCACCCATGTCTAGCCTCCCGAATGCCGACCAGCCCATCAGGCCTTCTCTGGGGAATACTTGCACCAATGCCTGAAACCCCAGATACAATATTGGAGAGGGTGATTGGTTGTTTCCTGGCGTCACGCCAGAACCATCTGACAATCTCCATGAAGAGGGCCGAGGATAAACGGCACTTCAATGCACACGCGCGACACGCTGCTAGTGTCGACTCAGACGCGTTCCTCCGGAAAGCTTGATCGGGCCGCACCGACGAGCAGCGTCCGTGTGAAGCCTTTCGCTGCTGGATTGGGAAGGCAATTCCTGCATTCGGGTTGAGCCGGATGACGGGCAGGAGATCTAGTCAGAGGCGCTCAGACAGAAGATCTATGTTTGGGTCATGGTGGAAAGATGGTAGGGTTTTTGGGCGTAAGGTAAAGGGTGGAGACGAAGAGAATACGGAGATTTGATGAGGCGCGAAGGGTAGCTAGTGCAGGTCAGCTGGCTGGCTGTTGCATGAAGTGCAGATTCTGGTCATGTGCTCCATGCAGGTTTCCTATCTTCACATGATAATTTTAATTTGTCATTTCTTTATCTTTGAGGGTTTCTTGATATTCGTGAAGTCGTTTCCATTTTGTTGATGTGGGATAAGAACATCTGAGCACAACCCCCTAGCCGTTCCGGAAAGAGCTTTGTTACAGAATCTCTGTAATGCTAGCAACACACTAATCACCTAGTGGCACTCATACTGTCACAGGCATGCTCAATAAATTTCCTCATTCACGCTGATCCCTTAAGGTTATTTCCTTTTCTCTCTCTTGCAGTGAGGTATGAGTGAGAGATATCACGCTCTACATGATCTCTGAAGTGGAGAGAAGAAGACTGAATTTATGGGTATGCCCGGGACACCCGCCATCTGCATGGATCCTAAGATGGTCCCCCAAAAGCGACGAATTCCATTCCGCTATCATGGCTTGGCGTGGGTCAGAACCTTCGGATGAAGCCTGAGACAGCCCCCAGCCTAGAACAGATGGGAAGTGGGATATGGACATACCTGACGCTGAAGTTATCCCAGAGCGCAAACTAGCCTATGAGTTTTAAGGCACATTACCTTGCGGGTCTGCTCTCTAACCACATGCACATCATTGTGAAAGTGCTGAAAGTAATAAGGCAATCCCAATCATTCCACTTAGGTTTCGGGAATAGTGAGTTACACGTTTTTAACCACGGCGTTGTTCTTCAGCCTACATATTCTCTCTGTCTGGCCGCAATGGCGACAATATAATGTCCTCCACTTTTGCAAGATAAGGGTTCTCCTATATAAGAAGTGCTTTTCTGGAGTGACTTGGAGAGGCGAGACCCCGGGGGTAGGTTGCACATTTAGCACACGTTATCTTGATATACTGCAGCAGAGGAGAACCTCTTCATTGTCACTATTTGGAAGGACTTTGGCCTGACGGGAAGCCTGAAGTTCGATCACGTCCAATTTATTCACGAACACACAAATATCCTTTCCCCAGCGCCCTTACAGGGGATCGAAGGCAAAATCTGTCTCCTTAGTGCCTTCTATCATATACAACAACAGGGGAGATTCGTGGATGATTACTGTGAGGTCAAGGCCCCTGCCCATAACCAGCACTTTGGTGTCTAGGGCAGAACATGAGAAAGACCTCATTTAACATGGAAATTAGCATGCGGATGTTGCTACCCTAAATTCCGGTAGTGGGTTTGCGGAGCAAAGCATCTTTGTTGATGTTTTAGTTCTACGGCGGGCTCTCGTACTCTGCAACTACTTCCATTGTTCTCCCCTATATGTCATCCCTCATCATTCGTTCATTCCCAGGGTCTCGTTGTGCTACAGAGCCCCGGAGCTGTAACCGATAATTCGAATTTCCCGAAGAATAAGAAGAATGCTGAGGCTTGGTGAAACTTTGCTGTACGCCTTTGCGAGAATTCTATTGCGAGTTAGCTAACCTTATATGCCCCAATTATCTTTAGAGTATCTTCAAAACTCGCGGATAAAGTTCACCTGATAACATCTTTCGTCCGATCTTATGCTGGCCAAGACAAGTGCTAAAACGGCCAGCGAAGAGTCCTTGCCAACCCCAGCCTTGGTCTCTTTTCCACTTACGGCATAAGCAGGGATCTAGGAGATTTTCGAACGGATACTATCCCTAGGTATCGCAGGTTGTACTCATGTATCGCATATTCAAGGGTCTTGATAACTAGAACAGAGAAAGGCCGAGGACGCTCCAGTTCCATGGCTTTGGGTGTCTGATTAGGAGACCTACTTAAGCGCTCCAATGGCCCTGCACCTATTTTTTTCCAGCCTATTTCTCGCATTTAGAAGTGAGGCCCCCCCATAGGAAGCTCACCAAATTGAAATCATGGCTCTCGAAGTGAAACGATCGATAAATAGGAAGAAGTCACTGGATGAGACAATCATCGAGAAAGCGCCATAGACAGCCTTCCAGGGCCACCCTCAGAGCCACATGCTGGAGCTAAGACGAAGGCCAATTCTTGTACGACATTGAAAGTTTTGAAGATACCCTGGGTATGCCAGGAACTCACTACAACTTCGTGTTGATGATGTTCTTCGGTCTATATGTGCTCTGCAAAGTTCCAAGCACCGTATATTTTGCCAAGTTCAAGTGACCATCTTGGTACATGGATATTCCCATTCTCCTGTGGGGAACAGTCATGACCTTGGTGGGTGCCGTTCAAAATTTTGGGGGCCTTTGCGCAGCGCGATTCTTCTTGTATTTCTTCTTAGCTGGATTCTTTCCCGGGCCGATCTATTTCATCTGTCAGTGGTGCAGTTCCGCCGTACCGAATTCAAAATTGCTCTATTCATTGCACTTGTGGTACATCGGGGGCATTTTCGGGTCTTCTTGTTGCCGCAATTGCAAAAATGAATGGTATTAATAACTACGAAGGCTGATGGTGAATCTTTGTCATCGAGGGAATTGCGGCCGTCCTGGTGGGAGTTAGGGATTTCTTCTTACTCCTTGATTCTCCGGACCATACTACGGGCGGTGGCTTACTCACAACGAACCCGATTCCTCAAATTATACTATATACTCAGGCGCGGGGTTGGAAAGAAGAAACTCAACGTAGGGGTAAAGAGGTGCGATTCCAACGCTCAATCCTCTGGTTGGTTCTCAAAGCTTTCGCAGATCTATATACAATCTTCACGTCAAGCGCAGTACGCAGCTATGGCTTGAAGTTTACTCTTCTTCAAATCTTGTAAAATATGGGCTCCGCCTTAGCAAACTTGAGGCTTCCTACAGTGCCTCTGTATTCCTATGGTACCCTCTCCGCGTTAATACTATCACTTGAGGCCGATCGTTTTACCTGGCGCATGCCCTTCGTTGTTGGAGCGGAAGCCATGGCCATTACCGCATATTATATTTTATTTGCCAAAGCTGCAGGTATTACAGACAGCGTCGCTATCTGCTACGTTATAGTTCAGCTCTCTTGCGCTGAAATCTGTCCCATCCTGTCCGGCTGCAACGCCTGGACTATCGCAACCTCGCTGGTCTAGCAAGGCGTGTTATGAGCATCACTACGATGACCTGCATAATAAATCTCGGCGGTATCGTGGGACCTTTTTTTGATTAGGAAAAGGAGCCACTAAAGTATCTGACGGGGTTTGGCACTTCGTCTGCATGTATTGTGGCGGGCATGTTGATGCCCTTATGCTCAAGTTCTTGTTTTATACGACTAATCAGAGGAATGCAAGGAAGATGGAGGGTTAATAGAGGACAGTGTATAATGAGGCGCAGTTGGAGAAGATGGGAGATTGGAGCCCGTTGCCTAAGTATCAACTGTGAAAGGGCCCGAGGAGCCTGGGATATTGTAGACATTGGCCCAATCTAGGGGTGTGCTGGAGGGCATTTTCGCCTACTGCAGTTAATTCACCATGGCTACCAAACGAAGAAACCTAGAGTTAATTTAAGCCGCAGTAAACTAAGCATACCCCCTTAAGGGCCCCTCCAAGGAGCGCCAACTGAGCGTGGATCTGGTCAGTCATTATAGAATACGGAGTTCTAAAGAAGCGTTACGAGTACTTCATTAAAACATTTTGTATCATTTTTTGTATAAACTACATTCAAAAATCAGTATTATCCCTCTATGAGTATCTCTAATCTAACTCAGAGGAAATTTTAAGCAGACTTAAAGAAACCGTCTTTTAGGTAAAGGGCATACTTTAGGACTGCTTGAGATCGTACTAGGATGGACAACGCCGAGACTAACATCGCTGTCAAATCTGGGGATGAATGCAATGACTTAGGCAATTTTAGCGGATTTGAAAATTCCCCCGGAGAAGCCTACAGCGACCCGCATGCATCCTGTGAGCTTTACCTGCCCAAACTCTGCCCTCCACCACAAGGCCGCATTGACTTCGAAGACTGTGAGAATCTGCCGGCGACTACTCTCGTTGACCATCCTCCCATTGTTAAAATGCTAACAGAGGTACTTGTGCGCACTAATGATGAGGACTATCGTTTTTGTAACAGAGTCCTTACAGTCTTGTGAAGAAATAGAAAGGAAGCGTTCGAATCGATCTTTGATCCTGAGATTGTGGCATGCTATTTCCGGAAGAGGGCTGAGAATGGATTCCCCTGGAGACAGTGAGGCGCCGCCAAACTGTTGTGGTACGTCATTGGGCTCCGTATCTTTCTCCTAGGACTGGTATCTGATGTTTCTTGTTTAAGGCTGGAGTATACACTCATGACGACCACTAAACTCAATGGGAGTGGAACGTCATTTCTGAAATTAGCGACTCTGGTAGCTGGAGTAGCGGTTGGACAGAAATATATGCTTCGAATGGAGGGTTCTCACGGTGCTCGAATGGGAATCCAATCCCGGAGACTTCCGCACCCATTCCAGTGGAGGGAGGGCGTCCGAGAGACAGGCACTATGGCTTTTATGGAAGAATTCGACTGGTTAGAATCATATCCGATCACAGTATCTGGAGTGGTATAGCTTCTATTAGCTAGCTTGAGGGACAAAAGCTCGGGTGACAAAGCTTATACTAACAGAGAGACTTCCCTCTAGGTTGGACGATGCCCGCCAGAACTTGGAACCGCTTTCCAGTGCTCTTTCTCTTGGAATCCCTTGCTCGCACTCCCCGTTCTTATTCTTACCTAGTGAAGAAGTACATCTCACTCATCTCGAGTACCGAATTTTGGATCGGGCATGTCAGAATTGGATGTACTCCCTACCTAAGAAGCACTTTATATTTCATTGAACAATACCTATTGCTTAGAGGACTTAGAATGAACACCAAAAGTTCCAGAGTGTGCCCAACTCCTGAAGCTTAGCTCAACTACGTGTCCCTTCAGAGCACGAATAAGTCACCTTTCAGATGCTACATCTCGCAGATATCCACCAAGTCCCTCTCGTTCTCCGAAGTAACATGCCCATGATGAATAAGAATCTGTATGTAAGTCATGGCACTACTGAGCTTGAACTTTCTTCGCAGAGTCTATATCACTTCCGCGACAGATATCATTTTGAGCCTCGCCAAATCGCCATCATTCGATATCGGGACCGGGTAGGGATTCATTTCCATTTCGTAGATGTATTGTACTTCGTGCTAACACTTAGGTACGCTATCATTTTTCAACCTCACCGAATAGGAGATGGTACCACAAGATAGGATGTGATTGCGTGCGTAACCCTCCAGCAATACAGGACTTTATGAAGCTTTGCGGGCGGATGAAATCGAGATGCTTTTCTCTGGGGCGAAGTCTGCTACTGGCTATGCTGTCGTGCTTACTCGGAGATTATGGTGCTGTCTGTGGGCGCCGGGTGACCCAGAACTGCGGATGGGACCGAGTTGCAAATCTCATGGAAGAGCTCTGGCCATCAAATCCGTGAGAAGAGCTCTTCCAAGAAAGTCCGTGATCATGGGGCCGGGGTTTGGGTGAGAGAGAAACAGGAGTCTGTCCTAGTCGTGTAGGGTCTAGCAATATGGCCAGAAGGCGTTCTATACAAACTAATTTTGCACATAACTGATCGGCTTATTGAGACATTCAATCATTAAATACCAGAATTTATGCTATCCACTTCCTACGCCACGGGGTCTTTCAGGAGGTACGACCACTAACCCACGAGTCAGCAAGGCCATGGAGTTTGAGATCAAGTGATCACGAATCGCGTCGTGTAATGTAGTCGATAATGCCGAAAGAAAGTCTTTTGCCCATTGTGGAGTGGATAATAGAACGTTGTTGAAATGATAATGGGCTGAGTGTCATATGAAACGGAGCTTTATTGCTTGGAAGCCGCCAGGGACTATTGCAGCTTGTTTGCTCCTACCACCCCCTTATTTATCTATGTTTGAGTCTGCCTTCTAGCAGGATGTGTCAGTTGCAGCTATGTTTCCGAGATATTAACACATTTCCGATGGAAGGACGTTGGTTCTCAGGAAAGAGAGAATACTCCATCAAGACTGCAAGGCTGGGTGCTCGAATTTTGAAATGCCTACAATATGGTATCTTTAGTCTGGTTCGCTTTTTACAAATGGGTGATCTGTGTCTTCATCTTCTCTTTCCTGTCATTCGACTTTAGTACCACCCAAACATCCTTAAAGTGCTCTAACCAAAGTTAATTTGGGAAGGTTTTCCATAGCCCTCTGAAATTCCAAACCACGTTCAATATTCTGTCGTCGGATAGCAGTTTTGGTCTGCCATCCTGCGCCATACACTTTGCTTGAGAGCTCAATCATTTTCTCATCAATAAATGTCTTCTCTTCTCTTGGAGAGCGGCACAGTCTGCCTTGACTGGATCGTTCCCATTCACCACTACGAAACTTGCTCACCGCTACCTGGCGCACCTTTCGGTGGTCCGAATAGAACGAATGGGGCAATTGGGAGGCCATTTATACTACATCATGGGCCTATATTACCTACTTTGTAGGTTAGACCGGATTTGGCAGAAGAAAATCTGGTAGTTGATGGAAAGTATCGGACGGAGACGACGTGTTTCGGACCTCGAAATGGGTAACATGCCTTGATAAAGGAACGCTAAATATAGAGAGGAGATCCAACGGTAGTAGGACATGGCTCGAAGGTAGAATGATAGGACTGATTTTAAGTGCCGCAAACAGAAAGGTAATTTCCATTTCTCACCAATAGTCACCTTCTTGTGATAGTGGACTCACTAGTAAAACCTCCGAGCACTCGAAGAGGGATGGGAGCAGCAAGGTAGCACCAAACCCGATGCCGCTACTCTCCGTAGCGGAGAATCGAGCTTATCCTGACGTCTTTCATGCCACCTTTGACCTTCGTCTGGGAAGTCGACAGCTTTGACACTCGAAAGTTGGATGCCACCTCCGTTTCGCGTCGTCTAATATTTCGGGAAGTGTAAGCGGTGCTGGAGATATGTGATCTATATTCCATCGTCATTTTCTCTCCTAGATCTCCCCTTTAGCGACTTTTTGTTGGTCCTATCACCTTAATTTGTTGTTATTCGTCACTCTTTGAAGTCTTTCATTCGAACAAACACATCCTCCTAGCTGCACCACAAATTTCGCGATAATTCCCACGCTAATGGAGCCGTTCATTCGGCTATACGCTCTCAGATCACATCTCTTAGACCTCTGTAGATGGCGCCCATATTCCTAGGGCGTGACGCCATTATGGCGCAGAGATGACGCGGTGATCAAAAGTGACTACGGTTTGCAAAGATGTCGTATGGCTGGTACGAATACCTTTCGGAACAGGCCGAATAGCTTCACGCACTCGGATAGAAATGACGTCATTTATCTACCAATGGTGCACGCTATCTGCACGTGCAAGTTTCCTAACGCCTCTAACCTTAACTTTACCTTCACGACGTAAACTGCACCTATTTCGTGCGGCTGCAGTGCAGGAGCTGCAGGCCTTCGGCCAGAAGGTGCAAATGTGGATTGCGGTGTCACTACACTTCAATAATTACTTGCAGCAAGTTTTCGCTTCTCGGATAGTCACCACTCCCACAACGATGGAAATAGCCGTGAAGCTGCAAGATGGGTTTGGGAGAGTCTATCCGAAAATTGATATCCCAAGGGGGCTGAAATGTTTGAAATAGTGATTTCGTCCAACTGCATCGGAATGATTACCAGCGAAAACCTGAATTTGGACGAAAGAACTTAGGGTTGTATTGGCTCCGAGCACGCCTAGAGTACTCCGCCTCTTCTGGAACGCACGTTTCATTAATTTTTCCTCTTGTAGAGTAGCTGTATCCGACACAAATGGATAGCGGACCTGCCTACTTGGAGACAGCCTGCATGTGTTGATGCTGGACAGAGCGCTGGGCCGTGTAACTAGAACCCTGCGTTATCATGGCCCTCATGCTCGTGCGATGGAGGCTATTTTCAGCGCTTCTGCCGCACCACCACTTAAAAATGAGGCCCATTGCATTCGTGTCTCCTCATGCAAGGCCACCTTTGAAAGCTGCCCACCACCTCGCCCCGCTTCACGATACAGACTACAAGCCCCACATCATTTACTTTTCAATCCTTCGCTCGGAAAGACTAGGGTCTGCAAACGCCACCATCATCACCGTGCAGCGGGCGCCAACGTTGCAATAACCCCTGTCGCTTCATCCATTCGTTTCGGTCGATCGCCAGCTAAAAGGTCGATCGATTTGGTCTTTCTACCGGGTCATGTGAGAGAGGGGTTAACCTGGTCTGGTCAGTCGCGGCAAGGCCCGAGAAAAAGCGCGGTTGGGAAGGGATTTTGCGAATCCGATGATGCCTGACGTGAAGAAGAGAGGCTTGAGGGAGGGGTTAGCCTGTTGAAACCATAGGGATGGTTCGCAGGAGTGTAGAAGAACGCATCGTTGAGGTATCTCGATGGATAAATCAATGCGCCTTTCGTATGATGACAACCTAGCGCTTGGGGTGTGGAGCCAAGGGAAATGGCGAGGGGTGCTCGAGATCTGGGAATGAGATGGCACTCTCACAGCATGGGCTTCTTGTCCGTTTCACGTTGACCGTGTAACATTGGTCATCAGTATGACAAGTGCAGAACGCAAAGTCTGCTGGATAGAGGACATGTGGAATATTCGCATTTGCGCGAGGCTACGCGTGGAATCGCAATTGGATATGGACTTTGATTTGATGAAAAGAGAGGAAAGCCTGTTTTCCCCATGTGGAGGGGAAAGCAGTTCTATATTGCTCATGCGTATTAATTGAAACTTGACAGAAGAATGTGGGTTCAATAACCATGACGCCGTCCACCATTCCTAACGCCTGCGCTGCTCCCTCTTGAAAATAGGACTTGCTATATGTTACACAGAATATGCAGAAACCCATCCTGTGTAAATGCTGTAGAATGTCCTCCGAATGCTGCCATGGATCTGTCTATCGATCTGAAGAAGTTGGTGGACAATGGAAGCTGAATCGAAATACCCAACACCGTCGCTAAAATCCGAGCGTGAATCATATCCTTTCGTATCGTATCGTGGCTCTGTGGGTGTCGTTTCGAGAGATGTATGGTGGCTATCGACCCTTGCCAGAGGCAGCAGCGAGTTGCGAGAGCGAGGCGAACGAAGATGTCATCGCTGAATAGGTTGCTCCATTGACGGATGAGAAGGAGGAAGAGCTGTTTGTGCGGATGCCCTGAAGATTGAGGGTAATGCAACTGTCGCATCGGCCGTTTTGGGTGTTGCATCGGCCTCGGCAACCGCGCTCGTAGTTGACACAGGAGAACATTATGTCAAAGTTGATGTTGAAGTTTGGTGAGCGAATGTAGAGAAGTGGAGTGTTTGAGTTTTGGATTCGGGAGGGTTCAATCTTCGAGAGGATCTGCTGAAGCTAATGCAACGGCAGCGGGTGAGGGTAAAGATATAGACACGGATCAAGCGTGATGCCCGATGATGTAGTTTCAATTGAGACTAAAGTGCTCTTGTGCCAAGATATAAGGCCTTAACACGTCGTAGCGCAGAGCCCCCTGTTGGCGTGCCTTGGACGAAGGTGTGTGATGGCAAGGACTGCAGGTGAGCGGTGCCAATCACAAGACGAGAAGGGTACAGGGGTAGTCGGCTGAGGAAAGATTGGTGGGCGAGAGTCCGCTGGCCGCTTGAGGTGTCAAAGAGGTTGTGTTTCTTGGGATTCTGTAATGCGGGCCATTGCGGCGGGCCCCTCGCTCTTTAAAAAAGCATGGAAGACGCACAGTGAAAGACATCCAAGACTTTGAGCTGCAAGGAGGGCTGGGAAGGCGACGGATCAGCCGGATGGTTGAACGGACCTTGGCGCTCGGTCCAACTTTTTGACGCGGCCTGCTCTTACTCACTCATGCACAGCGCCCGGTCGGAGCCTTGTTTCGCTCACTTTATTGCCATGAATGCCGTCGGCCCTGGGGCATGCACCTTAACGCCGCCTCACTTTGCCCGAATTTCCCGGCAATAGTTGCGCGTGGTGGAGGCTGAGCGGCTCATCTGTGTCCGTTTCGAGCACACCACCGAAAAGCAGACTAAAATGGCACCAACCTGCAGAAGAACAAAACTCATCTGCCCCTCTCACAATCTGCGGAACACTGCATTACAGAGTAGTTGAGTTGGGGGCGCATTTGGGCATATGTTATGTCCTGTTGTCAACTGTCTGCATGGATGCCAAAGTTAGGCTTGAACAATGCACGAGAGTGAGCCCATAAAACCCTCACAAAGACTTACACATTTTGGTCGTCTAGACTTTATTTGACACCGTCTCAGCCCTGTATGATTACGTTGCGCCGTGTCGCAGGCTTACTCACGGCATATGTCGAATGAGGATGTCAGACCATTTGGTCCGAACTATCACCATCAGTTGGTCAACTACTTTCTTTCATAAGACGCATACTTTCTTACCTGCCGCATCCAGCAAGTCCGGAGGTCGGCATTTTTTTTCCCATCTTTATGTTAATCCCATCGTAATTTTGCGCGGTTTTCCTCTTCTTACACACAGCATGCTTTCAAGAGTTCATGTGCCCTAATTGAGACAGGTTACAACGA
The DNA here is from genome assembly GCF_010093535.1 of Lindgomyces ingoldianus. NCBI lineage: Eukaryota > Fungi > Ascomycota > Dothideomycetes > Pleosporales > Lindgomycetaceae > Lindgomyces > Lindgomyces ingoldianus. The sequence continues at coordinate 392,606 of NW_022985182.1, read as the reverse complement.
GTCGTCTTTGCTGTATTTGCAAGTTCCTTTTTTGGCCCATCGAATATCGACAATTCCACGGCTTGCCTCTACCAGCCGCGCTCTTGGGGTCATAAGATTGCCTCGTTTTTGAAGCGGAACCCATCGGAGTTCACGGAGCCTCATTTATCGCCGATCGTAGGAGCTAGTCTCTACTGGAACGTGGGTATGCGCCGATGACTCAAGTTATATCCGAGATATCACCTACCCAACGTTGTATGCATCCCACTTCTTAACGTTTTCCTGGAAAACTTTCCTGGAACTCTTTTGCTGACTGTAGGAACACGAACTACAACCGCACCCTCCTGGTGTAACCGGACCAAGCTTGGTGAAATAGGATGCAATGTGGAATCCTATCAACACACTCCAATGCTTTAAAAGCAGTAGTAAATAGTTGTTCTTGATGCTACAGTATGCTGTATCACTGAAACTCAGTATATTCTTCCACTTTCAAGACGTGCTCCATAGGAAGCCTTCCCTTTTCACCCTGCTCTATTGTACGTTTCCTGATTTTGTCTTGGAAATCTTCGTGCCATTGCCTATGAATTACTTAATCGCCACTTCCTTAGCAACATCTCCGCTTCTGTAGCCTTCTACATCAGGTAATTCGATGTTTCGCCGTAGATTGCGGCACTGAAATGCTTTCATAACATACAACTCGAGTTTCCTATTTTGGCTTAGCACGATTCTGAGAAACTCATGATAAATGTCTTTCTCTCAACTTTCCCTTTCCGTGAGGAAATATGTGCCCCTCTCCGCGAACAATCGCACACACGTCAGAGTAGTCAAGTGCTTCGTAGGTACGTTTCAGTTTTGCACCTTCTGGGGTTCTCTCGCTGTCATGGGACCATAAATTTAAGCTTGATTTCAGGTTACGGCGAGACTGCAATGGCTAACTACAACATGAATATCTTCCATCATGGTATGTAGTTTCAGATAGGATTCCTAGGACAATTTCTGACCTGGCTGATAGCAAACCCAATTCATCAGCCACTTTTTCTCCCGCAAAACTTGTAGAGGCAGAAAAGGCCACTCGTTCCCTTCATTGCTCTTCCTGATCCAACATCACTTCTTCATACCCGATTTCACGTCTTCTTCCACCCTCCAAAGGAGGCAAAATTTTGCAAAAACATACGACAGCGGGGATTCGCTAGTGGTCTCCCACCTAACTACTAATCCACCGGTTGCTGGGTTAATTATCGGGGAGCGGACGGGACCCAATTGATTCCAGCACCTATGATCGTATGTGAAAGAAATAGGTTGAAATTTACTTTATATTCCTTTGATATTTTCCGGCAAAAACTGTCCATGAAGGAGTAGGACGGGGGCCGCCAAGAAAACAGATCAAGATAACCTTTGAGATTTTCTCTTGTCCAGTGGGATGGCTGAAGAAATGGGTTATCGCTATTTTTCTGGTAGCGTATGCTGAAAAAGGAGAAAGCAGTGATTCCCTTCATTCCTATCCATTCCCTACTTGTTGACGGTGAAATTGAACTTCGAACCACCGAACTCCCTCCGAAGCAGCTCATTCCGCGACTTCGTCTCCTCTATAGCTTTATGGAATATTTTGGGTTCATAAAATTGTGTATAACTCGGCTCGAATTCCCTCAGGACAGCAAACTCGTGCTTGGAGCATCGAAATATTTTCCAATCAGGACCAGAAGTGTTACAGTCGCCCCGAATGCCGTTGTTTTAGTTAGCATAGATGGGGGGATTGGGTGAGATTCGCTGACACAGGTCGTCGCTGATTACATTGTGAGGGATGTTGAGGTGTTTGAGGTTCTTGAGGGGTTGGGGGTTAGGGCAACCGTCGCATTTAGGGTGAGAGTTCAAAATCGTTGTCTCCGTCTTCCACGGACTACATTGCGGGATTCTCAACATATGGAACGACTGATTCTAGGACCTCCCAGGACTATAATGCACGCGAAGCCTTTTCACATTGAAACGAATGTTAGAATATGTAGTGGCGTCCCTTGGGTGGAGGAAATAAGGGTTAATAGCGAGATACAAAGTGCTAAGTCCAACAGAGAGATGTTGTAATGTCTACGGAAGGCGTTTGTGCCACATAGAGATATTCGTATGTTTGATCCCACTCAGGCTAGAAATCTCTTCGAACAGGGTGTTGCGGGGCTAGGTGTTGGGAAAATCTTGATAAATTCCTCGGAACTCGGCGTGAAACTAGGTATAACGCATAGGAATACTTCTTCATAGAAATGAATTCCCCGAACATTTTTGTCTGCAATGAACTGTTTCGATGTCTCGTTCCCCCTGAGCCCTCTCCCAAGTTCCGAAGTATGGGCCACTTCTATCGCTGACGAGCTTTGTCTAATTTGGGTATAAATTGACCGAAAGATTGCGCGGCCATGACATACCGGGTGTTAAAAATCTTTATATTAGCATGGATTTGTCTTACGTTCCCCTAGAGACCCAGGTTAGCTAGTAGGCTCCGTGTAAAGAGGACAAGCGTATATTCTTCCTGAAACAAATAGTAGGTGAATGGAAGAGTAATTATTGCGCAATTGGATGAAGCCGCTTGCACGCTAGTATTCTGCTTCTAAGGCAGTCTGACATAGGCTTGAACTCATGGTGGATTGCAGCAAGCTCGTGCTTGAGGCCGTCAAGGAATTGGTAGGCACTCCTGCTTTCAGTTGTCCTATTTTATTCCGCTTATAGTGTATCCAAGAATATAGAAGCCGATTCGAAGGAGGATCTTCTCCGGGAATTTAAGGATCGAGGAGAAGTTCGCCGCCATGTTGTCCTTTTGGCACCCCAAGCGCATACCGAAACATGGGGAGAGGTTATCGTAGAAACTCGTGGAAAATTATTGTTTGCGAGAAGAGGAGTTTTGGTACCACTCGTAAGAGTTGGTCTAGGCTGGTCGGGTGGATAGTTTGTGCCTACCCCGCCGGTGCAACCGTTCGCTGGTGCTGAAGGTGAAAGGGATGATTTACTGAAACGTGACTATGACTTTATAATTTTGCACGCGCTGGCAGATTCGTTAAAGTAATGTCCCTCCCTGCGCAACGAGAAACCCCCCCGCAACGAGAAAAATGGACGGATACTTTGACTTTTCACTACTCCAACTCTGCGTGCATGTGGTTATCCGCTATAATATATATAATTTATAAGTTATACTATAGGTAATCCTAACCATGCGAGTGCCTTCGCAACCAAATATTTCAGTCTCCGTGACGCCACCCGCACTTGTTTTGGGCAGAGCCATATTTCGTCGCGGAAGAAACATCCCTCGCTAGAGTACCACCATCGAGCTCTTCCCGCTGTTCAAAACCCGCCAGAAGGGTTCTATCAAGCTTGCATGTTTCATCATAGTACTGGGAAGTCACCATCAGCCTTGTAGTTGCTCCTGCGCACAAATTTATGCAAGATCGCTACTACAGTTGGTACTTCCGGCCAAGCAGCTTCTAATCCTAGCTAGTGAAAAACAACCCCGCTTGGTGTACATAATCATTTAGGTGTAATTTACATATGTTATCTAGTGGGCTAGGCTTGTAGCTGTTAGGTCTGTTCGGCCTATGGATGTGGAAACGACTGTAAGAGACATGATGTCATCTGCTTACTGGACGGGTGCTTAGCGTAACTGGGCATTCTAATACCCTAATTGCAAGCAAGAGTCTTGACGATAACGTGTACAAATGTAGTGACGTGCTATTAGCATAGACTTGTGATTTGCTTCATGTAAGAAGGTTACTCTATTACTGCTTAAGCTTACAAAGGTGTGGCTGATGTAGATTAGCTACCCTAATAGGAGTAGCGTTGCAAGCACTAAACCTTGATTGTGCATTTTAATGAAGTTGTAAATAACAAGACGAACTAAGGAACATTACTAAAAATAGTTAGCGTAGGGCAGGGGCAGCCCCGCAGCTAGTGTAACGGCCACTTAACGTAAGAACTAAAGCAAACGTCTTTGCTCAACCTCATCTCGTACAAGGACTCCTCTCGAGACAGAAGAAGCACGATGATTGATCTCTCCCTGCTCTTAGATGGTTTTGACGAAAGCCTCGCCAACAGTCTCGATGATTCTGGCAAGTACGATGTGACGATACGACTTCTCTGCTCAACAGTACGAAGATACAACAACATTTACAGAGAACTTGAGCGCCTTAAAGAGTCAACAGGCTTTAACAAGCCATTTCCGATCCTGCGCCTCCCTCGAGAGATTCGCGACAAGATATACACCTACAGTCTGCGCGCCGCAATCTCAGTTGACGTAATACCGCGATTGTCTTACATTCACACCGCTGATAATCCCTTTAAGCCTCCAACATCAGGCCTACTCCGCGTGAATAAGCAGGTCTATCACGAAGCCATTGAAATATTATATTCAAAGAATATTTTCAGGTTCCAGAAGCCGGGACAGCTATTTGCTTTTGAACAACAGATCGGGTTGGAGAGTCTCAAGCGAGTGAGGAGTATATGTATTTGGATCAGATTCCCTATGGAAGACGAAGCAGTCCCGGACCCGAGATACTTGCCGCGATCGGAATACGATAGCGTCCCATCTCATTGGACCGCGGCTTTGAAGGCATGTGGTCTAAAGCAAATCGTGCATCTATATATTGAGGCGGAGATGATCCTGTCTCCTCCATTGTCTTTGCTTCCTATGCCTAAGGACCTGCAGGTATGCATTGAGGAATTTCTTGGAAGGGTGGCAGACAATAAAGTCCCACACCTTTCGCTAAAGGGATTCAGGGAGGAGGAAAGGGAGAAATTTCCTAAGAGGTGGGAGGTTGTAATGGATCAGTGGGATGACTACAAGGAAGAATTTGAAGCATTGCAGAGGGAATTGGAGGAATTAGAGGCATGTTCTGACACGCAATGGAATTTCAGTCCTGGGACTTTTGAAGGAGAGGGGTTGGATGATGAACAACAAATGCCCTAGCCTTGCTTGCCAACATATTTACACCCTGTAGTTCCTAGTACCGCAGGTATTGTGTACCTAATGATATTCTTTTCACATAAAAAGTATCTTATCTCTTTTCCTGTGCATGTTAAAATGTGCAAAGTGAAATTGTAGAACATACAGAGTATTAGCCTGAGCAACAGCCTTCACACCTATTCTCCACCATTGGAAACATCACATGTCTCTTTCCCATCATATAACTACCATTAAGTCCTCTTACCAAGGACTTAATTATGGCTAGTGTTGATGACTTTTGTGAGAATGCCTGCATTGTAATCAGAGATAGCTAATTGCATAGCCGGTTCCCTAGGATCTACTATATAGGAAACGCATTATGCAGGTAGAAAGGACGGCAGCTAATAGATGAGATGTTGTGTTTGGAAACAGCAAGTCAAGGAAGTACCTCCTTGTACCGTAGCAAATCACGCGTCTCTAATAATAGCGCCTTACTAAATTTGCCTGAGTGCTAAGGTTCTTGCTTTGCAAGCGGGGTAGTCAGAATGCGTGCTGCAGCCGCGTCGGGGTGCCCAAGGTTAGACAGTTGTAACAGGTATTGTTGGCCTCGGATCTGTACCTCTCTCAAGCCCCATCCGCGTTCATGATGGTGAACGGAAGACTGGGCAACGTTACCTCGTTCTGCTAGAGCTGCGTAAGTCCTGTTAATTATTGAAAATGAAAAGTTGCTGTATTCGATAAGGAGCGCAGCTCAGGCTATATACCTTACACTACCCAATAGCTCCTGCATTTGTTGGTGTAAACATCTTCAGCTGATGCAGCCTCTTTAACCCATCCTGCTTGCCTCACCCTACTGGGTATACCTGCCATTTCAACAAGTCCTACGTACGCTTACAGGGAGCACTTGCGCCAACGCCTGGCTGGCTCGGTCCATGTTCGCGACTATGGTGATTAATCTCCCTGTATTAAACCCCACATGGTATACCATTCGATATACCGGTTTTTAATCCCCCAACCAAATTCTATCAATCATGTTTTGCGCAATAAGACCTTAATACCCACCATCAATTCCTGCTAGGAAAAACTCATCTCCTGCCGCTAGACCACCGACTATTCTTCACTCAAAGCCGAAGACAATGGAATTACTCTATGCATGATGCCCGAATGCAACATGAAACGGAGCTCATATAATCCCGGAAGACCATCTCCGTCATCTACAATATCCTGCACCCATTCAGTCGTATCATCGCCCCCGTTAATGATATCAAGTTTCTCAAGACTGGAGGAAGGAAAGCCGCAATGCTGCAATCGAACAATCCTTGCCACTGTTTGAAGGGGCTGATCCTATATCAGGGAGAGATAAATGATGCAAGCTGTGGGAGACTGCTAGCGAGCGTGATAGCCTAGTTGACATGATATTGAACTCGAACTATATTGGAGCTGTCTTCAAAATCTCCAGAGTTGGCCCGGTGAAATAAGTAGGGTAAAGGAGTTTCTTCGGAGCAGTCGCATTTCTCACATCATGTTTGTTCTAGATTCGGATGGCCATTCGGAAGGGGTGCACGTTGTATAGATCGAGGACCTTGAGGTTCTTGAAGCTGCTCAGCAGGGTACGGGTCTCAAAAAGAAAGTGAGTAGCACTGAGTCGCACCCTGAAGGCCCCAATCCCCATACGAAGGTAGGTAATATGTGTGATGTTTAAGTCTACATCGCAAGGAAATGCCCCCCCAGCCGGTTGGCGCAACGAGATCACATGTCCTCGGAGTGGGATTCTGGAGTAATTGGCTTGGGATGGCGTATACCCTCATCGACAGATAATGTAGAGCTGGGAATGGACTTGAGGATGGTTGTGAGTTGTTACGCTTAGAGGATCGGCATTATCGTATGTAATAAGGCGTGGTGGTGTTAGAAGGCCGGATAGACCGTGTCGCTTGTCATCGACGATGCTTCCCTGCTCAATTAAAGGAAAGGCGAAAAAGAAGATGCTAAATAGCATCTTCAAGTTCGTATTGAGAGTTAATGTGTCAATTGCCACTCTCTAAAGCAAGTTCATCCTTTGGAATGTACTTGATAGCATCACTGAGAGACGTGCTAGTGTCAAAGTCTTTGAACGTGATGAACAGCCTCGACCGAGCGCCTAGAGATTGTAAGTCGCTCATAGTCTTATAGGTTACGCCGTGGGATTCCTCACTTTATTCAACAGATTACAGTGGCAAAAAAGAGTTCCGGTAAGAGGCACTAGATGTGGCAATGCGGACTCATTAGAGGGTCCCAAAACAAGAGTTCCAAACAAGATCTCCAGTGCGCAAGAAAAGAATTCTCGACAGGCAAGGGATAAGTTACGGAAATCTTGGGAGAATCCCCGAGACTTCTTCAAGGACTCGAACTCTAATTTAAACGTCGAGCTCGGACCATCGTGGTGCAAGAATGAAGCCATGTATATAAGGAGTTCGGGCGGAGGTGATGATCAGATAGTATTTACCTTGCATGGACTTCATGAGGGAGCCACCAAGTGGCAGTGCCTCTTGCGTCTTGTTGAGAAGCGACCGTGTTAAGCTGCGAGGTAGAGTACACAGAAAAAGACAAGGGCGATCGAAGGAGCGGGTTTTATGAATAGAATACCAGAGCCGTGAACTAAGCATGAATTAGAGAGAATCTGACTATGTCCTAGTAGAATGTGCGGCATTGTAATGAAAGCTCAATACTGCACAGTGGAATGCACTCGGTGAGGATGACGCACACGTAAGCGTTTTGGTGTCCCCACTATCGTCTCAAAGTTCTCTATGACATCACGCTGAATCCCCATATGAAGCTCTTCTTCGAGGTAGAGCTTGATCTGTCGCAGGCTGTACTTGGAGTTAACGACTTCCTTTAACTCATAACCCTTCCTGAACCGAATCGTGGAGAATTCAAGATATGGGGTTAGGCGCAGAAAAAAAAATACTTTCTTCCAGTTCACCTCTCGTGATCCATCTAGAATGAAAATCTGGGGATGGAAATGTGGCCAAAATGCTAGAAGTTTCTTAAGCTGGGGAAGGTGTGTTATCTGGACAGTTGTGTGCATAGAATTAATATAGTATCTCAAGTTGGAATAGATTTCATGTCTCCGTTAATAAAGTAGTCCATGAATATTCTTCAGGGTGGCGATGCCACCCCGAAAACCGGAGACAGTATCTTCAAGGCATCAGGATCGGTGTGCAAACTTCGGAGTAGTTGAAAGAAGTGTTTTCTGCCAATCTCAAAGGTGAACTTGTCCTTGCAACGGATTCTTAGAATATTGACACTCACCTTTCGTGATCTCGGCTGTTCGCCATTGTATCCTGCTACGGACCAGCGATAGAAATTTCTACTGTCAACAGGGATGGAAGACAAAGCTACGTTCGCGGAATTATTGCAAGGGTGGTCTCGAGATGCTTGATGTTCAACATAACGTTAGTCTGGCAGATCTCGTCGTCGATCAGGTAACCACAGAACCATTATAGAAATCCACCATCGAGTTAAATCCATGCAGACTCAATCGCTCAACATTCAACGTGAGAGTAGTCAGCAACTCTATAACCGCGGAATGTTGGCCCGCAAACTGTCCCATAAGTCGGCCTGCCTGGACATTAGAGGCATCTGGGTTGTCGAGCTTGTCTCTGTCGTGTGTCGAAGAATAGAAGAATCGCAAATTATTTACAACTTCCTTTGATAGCTCCCCGGGCGGTATTATCGGAGTCGCGAAGACAGTATGCGATTTCTACTATGAGCTCATTCGGCAAGGCTTGAGTCGGAGCTAAAATATGCAAGTTATCTTCGTTGTTACTGTCAATTCTGAATGATGGCGAAATTCCGAAAGGTTGGGTAGTGTTCGACCTTGATTAGTTTTGGTGTAGGGCAGAAAGAGTATGGTGTTCGGAATGACCTTTTAATAACTTGAGCCAAGCATAGTGGAAGTGATTGCTACTACAAGTCACAAATATTTCCCTCTTTCATCCTCAACATTCGTAGAGTCACTGCCTAACTCCCTCCACGAAATTCCCCGCCCTCGTTGGAGTACTTCTGCATTGTTGATGCATATGACGGCTTTCCGACCACATGGCGCACGGAGCTGAAAAGCACTAAGAGTGCTAAGTTCCCAACTTTCGTCGGGATCAAAATCTTATTCTGAGATGCCCTTCGCTTCATCCTGGATGGAAAGGAGGTTAAATGGATGCGACTTTCAACCAAGGCCGGTACTGAGTATCACTCTTTTCGACTGAGAACGAATTTGATGGCGGAGGAAGTTAGAGCCATCTGTGGAGATATTCAGCTATCGAGCTACTGAAACAAGAGGACGATTTGTGCGTTCGGGAGGGACTGTGGTGTAGCGGAGTCGTTTCTGACTCGTTTTCAACCGGTTTTCTTAGGGTAGGTACCATGGACCTACTTTCCAGGTGCTAGGGCTATTGGCCTGACTTCCACTGGCGCGCTACTTTCGACCCCTTCCTCCAACGCCCAAGGACACTGCACAACAGCATCATGGTTCGGTCCCTTATTTCTTGCAATATTTCGCTAGGTTCGCCCCCCCTTTGGGGTGTGAAAATCGCCACATGCACTGTTCCCTCAACGCCTGCACCTCCGAAGGATAGCTCAACTCAGCCATGGAGACCGCTTGCTTAATGATTATAGTATATCAGGCCCACAAATCTACAATCCCGCTAGTGAAGAGGGATGGTTCTTTTCATCGACCGGAATTATCCATTGGTTCTTGGGCGATGTAGCGGACGAATCGTGGCTTGCGTCCTCGGCCGCTGTATGATAGGATTGATACATCCATAACATTTCCTACACTTCGAGATGGTCGAGGGCCTTGACCATATCTGCTTCTGTCTTCTCGATACCATCTTTCCCCACCCCCTGGCCAGCAACAAACCCCACGCCTTCACAACCCCCATCATCATCTAGCTCCACCCCAAGCAGCATATTAACAACCCAATGCGCAGTCTCGGCGTGCAAACTTGGGGCCAATTTCCCTCCACTCACTCTACTCCTTCCTTTCGCCAGTGCCTGGAAAACAACGAGTTGGTCCCGCAAATACTCATCCACACAACCACCGTGCTCAATCTCGGCAATCAGATCTGCGAAGACTTTTTTGGCCATCTTAGATATCACGGTGTCGATTTTACCAGTCCGGATCCCGTGGTCATACAGCCAATCACGCGCAAGCTTGTATCCGGTTGACGTGGTGGCGACGAGGAGAAGGTAGAAGCGTTTGTCGTGGCCAGAGGGTTCGAAAGAAACGTCGAATTCTGTCTCGTTTTCGTTTCCTTGATCACCGAAGATAGCCGTGCGTCTCTTATTAAACATAACTTCTAGTTCATCCCGGAAATGCGATTCGCATGCTTTTGGGGCAAGAATAGTAGCCTTGACATGGCGAATTTCGCCGCGCTGGGCGAGTTGGAACGCTGGTAAACTAGATCCCGAGGGCAATGGGGTGATGGTATAGGAAGTAGTACCGAGTCTTGTGGATCCGGTTGACCATCCCCGTGAATGTAGTTCGGATGTTATTGGAGGGATTCCAATACAAGAAAGCATGGGAAGAAGAACTTGCTGGACATAGTCATATGAGGGTGAGTTAGAAACATTTGTTCCACCCGATATCCTGACCTGAATTGGGGAATTTGAGCCGGAGAAGATGAGATAAGGGAGGATTGCTTGGAATACGAGGCTGATGCTGCCTGGGGTGTTTTGGTTGATTAGGATATGGGCGGTTGATGCAGACACCTATATTATGAATCAGACCTCCTGGAAAAACAGACGTTTGTCTATATTAGTTTCCACGTACTTCTAGTTTCCTGCGTTCGATGGTCAAGCAATAAGGATCTGGAGTGAAGGTGATTTCCTTGCTCTTCAAGCCCACGCCACTGACTCTTGCATTCGAAGCTTTGCCGAGCCATTGAACTGAGGTTAAGTGCTGTGCTTTCAGTCCACCACCCCCTGATCGTTTCCCGCGGATGTTGGTGATTTGAATGGGGATTTTGGTGAGGCTGGAGAGACCAAGGGCAATGCGAAGGAGTTGCCCTCCTCCTTCGAGAGTGGTGCCTTCGAGATGAATGGGCGGCATGGTTAAGATGAGCTCTGCTTCTAAGATATAGAACCTAGCATACGTGCGGGGAAAGAAAGAGACTAAAATGACCTGTAGGACGAATGGGCAAGCAGAGGTAGTGAAGAGCTCAGTGCAAGCTACGCAAAGGAAAACCTAGCTAATTATCAATGGAGGAGGGAAAGGGAAAGGCTAATCAACGAGATGAGTCGAAATCGGAGTTTCTAACTTTCACCACAGTCATCCTTCTGTGGCTGTGTGGCTACAAGGCAGCGTTGTTTGCTGAGACATGATTGGACAATGTCGTCACAGATCTGAAGCGAGCTATTTACGTTCTGCGACCTATTCATTTGATGAATCCATGTCTGCAACACCGTGAGAGAGTGAATGATTGAGGAGTTAAGGGAGGTAAATGCTAGGAGGAGAGCAATCTCGCATCGGGAGTTATCGAAACAGATCGGATCGGGCACGTGTTGGTGCCGATTGCCGGTTCGTTTTGTCGTTTCGTCATTCTCCGAGCCGAGAACTTTTGTCCAGAAGCTTGTCGAAAGCTTTTGACTCCCAACCAACACCCACGTCTCTGCTCTCTGCACACCCTATCGACATGCCGACGTCCCTGACAAGCCTTCGGATACCCATTAATACTCGGTAGGCCGTACGAGGCCTCCTTCCACCCCCCGCGCTCAGCCATGCGCGGCAATTTGCCGCTCTCCGCCAAGGCGTGGAATAGTCCTGGTAATGGAGCTCTTTTCTCTAGCATACAGTGGCGACAACAGCTTGCGTCGCCCGTGATATCAAGGGCGTTTTCGTCCCGACCGAGAGCTACCGAATTCTCCGCTCCTCCACGCCACAATGGCATCCTACGTCCTGTCCCGCCGCGATTTACCGCGGCCATCCCCCCTCTACGCCAGAATCTCCCGCCCTTCCGCATATTTTGCGTTTCAAGAGCGCTGACAGAGGCGAAGAAGGATGGCAGCGCGCCAGCAAAGGCTCGCAAATCGTACAAAGATGAGATGAAAGAGAAGGGCATCATCGACATCGAGGAGCACGATGGCACAGAGGAAGAGGTTGGCTTCGGCAGATCTGAAAAGGCAAATGCAGCGGCACACGTCAATCTCAGCGCGAAGCTCAGTAAAGAGGGAACGCCAGGTGGCCAGCCAGGCAGCATGAAGGAAGTCTGGAGGTTAATCAAGATTGCCAAGCCGGAACTGAAGACCCTCTCTGTGGCATTCATGTTCCTCTTGGTTTCGTCTGCTGTGTCTTTATCCGTGCCCTTCTCAATCGGGAAGATCTTGGACATCGCGACACAGCCTGGTGGTGCTAAAGATATGCTCTTTGGATTGGATATGACTACTTTCTACATCGCATTAGCAGGAGTGCTTGCTACTGGCGCGGCGGCAAACTTTGGACGCATCATTATTCTTCGCATCGTCGGAGAGCGCATTGTCGCACGACTGCGATCGAAGCTGTACAGGAAGACCTTCATTCAGAACGCAGAGTTTTTTGACGCCAACAGAGTAGGAGACCTCATCTCCCGCCTCGGATCTGATACAATCATTGTAGGCAAGAGCATCACACAGAACTTGTCAGACGGTCTACGGGCGGCTGTTAGCGGTGCAGCAGGCTTTGCTATGATGGGCTGGGTTAGCATCAAGCTTACTGGCATTCTTGCTTTAGTCGGCCCGCCAGTTGCTATCGCAGCCTTCTTCTCCGGTAGGATGTTGCGGAACATCAGTCGGAAGATCCAGAAGAATCTCGGAACCCTGACTAAGATCGCTGAAGAACGGCTAGGCAACGTCAAGACTAGCCAGGCATTTGCTGGAGAGATGCAAGAAGCGGGGCGCTATAACCGCCAAGTCAAGAGGATATTCGAACTTGGCAAGAAAGAGGCCATTGTGGCTGCAACTTTCTACGGCACTACTGGTTTGATGGGCAACTTGACCGTCATTGCAGTCTTATATGTCGGAGGCAGCATGGTCAAATCTGGAGCTATCACCATTGGAGAGCTATCTTCGTTCCTGATGTATACAGCTTATGCTGGGTCAAGTATGGTCGGCCTATCTGGATTTTGGGGAGAGATGATGAAGGGCGTGGGTGCTGCAAGCCGCCTTTTCGAGCTCCAAGACCGGAACCCCACGATTTCGCCAACCGTTGGCCAACCCGTCAAGTCCGCCCAAGGTCCAATTGAGTTCAAGCATGTATCATTTAGCTACCCAACTCGCCCCGCTGTTTCCATCTTCACGGATCTGAACTTCCGGATCGAGCAAGGTACAAATGTTGCCATTGTTGCACCTAGCGGAGCCGGCAAATCTACTGTGGCGAGTTTGTTGCTGAGATTCTATACTCCTACCGGGGGGAAAATCACCATAGATGGCCGAGACATCACGGGACTAAACGCGAAGCAATTGCGAAGAAAGATTGGCTACGTCGGTCAAGAGCCTGTGCTTTTCTCGGGGACCATTGCGGAGAACATTGCGTATGGAGTTCCTCACGCTACTCGTGCGGAAATCGTAGCGGCAGCTCGTAAGGCTAATTGCCAGTTCATCGGTGATTTCGTAAGTCGCTGATATGTGGGGTGCTCGCAATGAAGGCACAACAAAACTAACGTATGGCAGCCCGATGGCCTCGAAACCCATGTCGGCGCGCGAGGAACACAGCTCTCAGGTGGCCAGAAGCAGCGTATCGCTATTGCACGCGCTCTCATCAAGAAACCTGACATCCTTATCCTGGATGAAGCAACCAGTAAGTCCCACTACCGCTCCCCTCCTGCCCATCGACCGACATCTTCACCCAGGCGCACTTGACGCCGAATCCGAAACCCTCGTGAACCAAGCCCTCGGCGTCCTTCTCCGCGAGAAAAACACAACAATCAGCATCGCGCATCGTCTATCCACAATCAAGCGCTCTGACCGCATCATCTGCATCGGTTCGGATGGTCAAGTTGCCGAAGAAGGGACCTACAAGGACCTCGCCGCAAACCCAGACGGCGCATTTACCAAGCTCATGGAATGGCAGCTTAGCGGTGGGGACGTCGAGACCCGGGAAGTCAGAGTGCAAGACCCGCGCCCGACAGAGGAGGAAGAGATTGAGGAGGATCTGGAAAGAGACGACGATGACGATGGCGATGACGATGGGTCACCCCGATCGCAATTGCAATCGGAAGGCCGACGAAATGGTGAGAGCGTCATGATGCCGTCCACACCATCAACGTCTTCGAGCCGTAGGCCGAGATAGCGGCGAATGGCGACCGGCTCGGGAAATCGTAGTGTAACGATCGTGCGGTGTATGGTGGCGCACAATATAAAAAAACACGAGTCCCTCAACAGCCTTCCGTTGCGTGCTGTGTTGGAGACGGAATATTGGGTGGTTGCCTACAAAAGGGATCCACTTCTTCTAAGAGGCAAATGGTCAGCTGGGCATGTACTGTAATATTAACTTCACGAATTGCACACGGGAACTCTCTCGATGGCCAGGAGTTCCGGAAATCTCCGCAAATATCGACTCATTTGGGCGGTGTCGAATCTCACATGTGTGTTGCGCCCCCTGGCGTCTTGAAAGCTGGGAACGACGGAAAGTGGAGGCTCAACGGGCGGCTGCATCGATTTGCAGGGGTGGGAGTGGGATGAAGTGGGATGCATGGCATGGCGGTGGTGTCACTTCTTGGCTGTCATACGATACCCATCCAACCTCACCACCGAGAAATTTTTGTCAGCGTGGCTGGGTCGTATCATCCGAATGATACAACACGTTCTGCCTCACGCTTCTCACCGGCTCTACTGAAGATAGCAATTCCTCTCGTCCTCGGCCCAACACTTTCAGTCAGGATACCTTGCGATTGCTCACACACGTATCAGATCCACAGCTGAGCTGTGTTCTTGCCTAGGTAGATAGTGAGGAAGTATATTAACCTGGTCTCACCACCACGGCGACGAAAGATTTTCTTTTTTCAATATGTCAGGCCCGACAATATCTATCTTTGAGTTTTTGTTCAACAAGCCTTTTGAATACGCGACGCAACCTTTGAGGTTTAACTACGAGGCACTCCATAAAGAAATCAAAACCACCGCTACCGAACTAAACAAACGAGGCTTTCTGTGGGGAGTCATTGGGAAGGGATAGTGAACGTACGTATATGAGAATTCTTACCTGGGAATGTTAGCATCGAAATGAGAAGTAGAAAAGGCATGGAAGATGTGGATGTCATGGGAATGGGGTAGGAGGCATGGTCGGGAATTAGTAAGTCGTGTGAAGATATGTACACCCCGACCACACACACACACACAAACAAAATGCTACTTAGCAGAACAGCACAACACATCATATCAACAATCACAAAGTCTAGAACGACGGAGCTGACAATATCAATAGGCCAACGAATCAAACTCGACAGCTGGACAAACCCCAGCATTTCGCTTGCAGCATCAAATATCTTGACGTCATCCACACATACAGACGACACCTGCTTGCATAGTAAACCTTGTGCGGAATGGCACCATCTGCCACCTACGAAACCCACGCCACGCGTCGAGTACATAACTCGCCGCCAACCCCCCCTACTGAAGAAGAGCTAGAACCAGAACCCATCCCCTTCTCTCCCATCCCTCACCTCGAACACTGCACGCACTCCCCCATGCTGAAAACCGCATCCTTTACCTCATACCGCATTCCATCACACACCACGCCCTTCAAACGCGCGAACTGGGTCAATATTTCCAAAACCGTGAATATCCATCACTCTAGTAACTTGCACGCAGCGAGATCGCATCGCAGTCACGAGAGGGAAGAGGAGTACAAGATGGCTGGGAATCGGGAGAATGATGTTAAGGCGCTGAAGCATGATATGGTGTATTTCAAGGGATTAATGAGTAGTGTGAGGAGATTTGGAGAGTTTAGAACCGTGTTGCATACGGGGCTGTATAGTCAGGTTGTGGCGATGGAGGTGCCGGTGGGTGGGGAGATTGGGGACGAGGTACGTATATATATTCTTTTTGTGTGGGAGGTGGGAGGCGGGAGGCAGGAGGTAAGGGTGGAGGTTGCCGTGGAGTTCTGGGAATGATTGCGATTGTAAGTGGTTGTTAGTGCTAATGGCCGACCAGGTCCATACAGTCGACCAAATCCTGCTTTTCACATCCGGTAAAGGCCTCGCGACCATCGCTGGCAAAAACCAGGAAGTGAGTGCTGGCGACGTAGTTGTTGTGCCGGCAGGCACACAGCATCAGTTTGTCACTCGGGGTGATGAGCCACTCGAACTTGTTACCATCTATTCTCCCGCAGAGCATGCTCCGTCGACGGTGCATAAGGACAAAGAGCAGGCAGATAAAGAGGAGGGTGAAGGGATTGATGAAGCGCCTGAATGGAGTCAGAGGAGCAAAAAGGAGAATGAGGATCAGGGGTTGGTGAAGTTGAGTGGGAAGTATGATGAGTAGAGGTGAAGTTGAATGGGGAGAAGGAAGATATGGTGGAAGGGTGAAGTAGTGGAAAGCACGAAGAAGAGGAAGAATAGTGAAGTAGAGGCGGGGGTTCAAAAAAGAGGGGTCTTTCTGAGCAGCATACGAACGTGAAAGGTCTGGATATGATGGAAAGATGATACCTCAGAGCCATGTGAAGGCATGTGAGCCAGGCTCGATGACGTTTTCGAGATGAAATCGCATCTAGAACTCTTCTCTTTTCGTTACCTGCATTTTTACCTGGAGTCAGGGTAGTGTAGAGCCATTATTTTCTCTATTGCATAATCATTTCATGATGAATTGAGATTAGTTTCCTTGAGATGAGCTAATCTTGACGATCGCAAGTGGCGAAAAACGGTACTCTGTGATACATGGATGTGGGGAGCGAAAAGGCTTGCCCACTTTCCGATGTCGCAGCGTAGCCGATATTGAACACTGTGGGGCCGCTTCTAGTGATGACCGTTTGATGCCGGGTTGTGGACATTTCCGTGTAAAGATATCCTCCGGATTCCTTCGTAGTTCGAAAGGAAGTGATTCCGGAACATGGCGAGTACAGGGTATATTGTCAGAGACCGGATGTGCTCTAAGGGTTGATTGTGATACTGTGATGGTCAAAATGCGGAAAGTTAATCCGCGACTTGGCACCTGAGAGTGTGGCTGAAGCTGCATGCAAGTGATAGATGAACAAATTGCCTGGCCAGGCGAACGAGGATTGGAACGGGATACTGTGACAAGATAGCGGTTCCGAAACCCCCCATCACTGCTCCTCTAGCCTTCTCAGCTTCTAGGTCGGCGTTCAGTGTTCCCAGCGTTCAGCTCGCTGTGAAGTTTGCATGTGTAGACGTGTGTGGTCTGGAGGAGTGAACGGACGGAGAGTTGTGGAGGCGGTGAAGGTGAAGCCGACCACGGAGCCAGTGAATGTGTTGAGGTCAGGAGAGACTCATGGTGAAAGCGTCTGACCAGCGCGCCGCCGACAGCCGAGACGGCGGAGGCAGCCAGGAGGTACCCAGAGGAACCCCGAGTGAGGAACTCAGTGGCAGAGATCCTAGAAAGGGGAGGGTGACCTCCTTTGAAGGTGGAGGATTAAAGGATGGCTTTTCCAGTCACGAAAGAGGCGCCCACGCGTCCGGGATTCGCAAGGCGCTGTATCTCCCGTGGACAGCTGTCCTTCTGCCGAGTGAGAAAGAGTTTAGTCGGGTGAAGCAGGATAGGGATTGTGAATCAACGGCGGCATATCTTCCGCTCTCGGGAGGGCGGTTCGGCACAACAAGCAATTTGTTGGTCAGGGCATGCAATTGCTTTGCTCATCCTCAGCCTCTTTGCGTGCTCCTCCACCGATCGGCCTGGTGCATCGACGACCTCATCATTATCATATCCTCCCGCTCCCCTCCTCTTTTCCCCGAATTACTCTGACACCTACAATCAATTGCACATTCCTTCATCTTGTCGACATTTTGAATCGCTATATTGCGCAGGGCGGTTCAGCGGCTGTCAGTGTTTTCTTGTTTGCCACCTGTCGGGCTGCAGCGACCCAGAGGTGAGGACGAGCCCCCACGATCTGATAATCTGATAAAGCCCAAATTCCATCACCACCGCACTTCTCCGCGTTCCGCGCTGTTCTCAAGCAATGAATATGGCACAACATCCTGCGGAGGTTTCTCAATGGCGCCAGCATGCACCCCCTTAGCGTAGCCCTTGCTAACCATGGCCCACATAAACAGGCTCAGCGCCCTTTGTTGTGCCCTCAACACCACACGCCTCCCTCGCACCTCGCCCTCATCAACCTTCATTCGCCATGGCCACCGACGCACGACTGAAACATATTCCTACCACCTCCACCTCTCGCTCAGGCGGTTCTTTACCCTCCAAACCGAGGGATATTCCGCAGCTCTCTGCCCAGGCACATCCCGAGCACTCGCCGAGGTCCTCGGGTGAGTCCATAATATGGAGCGGCAACAGCAGCGAGTCCGAGGCGCCATTAACGCCCAATACAGAGCCTCAGGTCGACGAACTGGTCGACAAGCTCCAGGAATTGCCTGCCGCCGCTGTCGATCTCGACGGTGGTGAGAAGCAGCGAGGCCGACGCGCGTCGACCACGCTCATCTCCGAGAGCCCTGAGGACATTCGCAGGCTGTTGGGCGATGGCGAAACGGCCACCAAGCTCATCAGCCAATGTTGCGGCGGAGGGTGCTGTCTCCTGAATGCATTGGCCCCCGACACGGCATCGCCCACCTACGACCCCATACTCATCCCA
This sequence comes from Lindgomyces ingoldianus, assembly GCF_010093535.1. Taxonomy (NCBI): domain Eukaryota; kingdom Fungi; phylum Ascomycota; class Dothideomycetes; order Pleosporales; family Lindgomycetaceae; genus Lindgomyces; species Lindgomyces ingoldianus. Next base: position 373,947 of record NW_022985182.1, on the reverse strand, counting down.
GACAACCACGCGTTTAGAAGTCTAAATCTGCGGCTAGGTCCGCTCGGACTGGACACTGAGCTCACCAACGTCACACCCCTGCCTCCAGTCAACATGGCCTTCGACTCGATTCCCGCAAACCAGTCTAGCCACGTCTCGCCAGTCCACCACCAACCACCAGCGTACGTCCAGCCGCACCCGCCATATCAAGTCTACTCAGCGCCCGTCTATCACGCCCGAGAATTGACAAAACCGGGAGCCGAGAAACGTACCTTTCACTTCGATCTCGATGTCACAGACTATCCCGACGAGGGCGGCGTGGACTTTAAAGTTGGTGGTGCTATTGGCATCTGCCCTCCCAACGCGCCAGAGATTGTCGACGAACTCTTTGACGTCCTCTGCATTCCCAAGTTCGTCCGAGACAAACCCGTCACTCTCAAGACGACGGGCGGGAGATGGCCGACGATTTGGGGAGATGACAAGCCACGCGAGCTAGTGACGACGCGCCGTGAACTCTTAACTTGGTGCTCAGACGTCCAATCTCATCCTGCAACCAAGCAGCTGCTTCGCGTCATGGCTGAATACGCGGATGCTCCAAATGAAAGAAAGATTCTTCTCTATCTCTCTTCGGCTCAAGGCCAAGCTGCTTTCTGCGACCTCCGAACTACCTCCCATATCACCACCGCTCAGCTTCTCCACGCATTTCCTTCCTCCAAGCCACCGCTACCTGCCCTTCTAACTGTTCTCAACCAATTGACGCCACGCTTCTACTCCCTCTCAAACGACCCACACATATCCTCTGCCCGTCCCGGCCTACCTGGAAACCGCCGCCTTATCGAAATGGCCGTCACCATCCACGAAACTCCCGATTGGCACACTGATAGCGCTTCTCGAACAGGGGTCGGCAGCGGCTTCATGGAACGCATCGCCCACGCTTTCATCAACGCTGAAAATCAAGGAATCGACCCCCGGGCCGCCCTTGACCTCCGCGTCCCCATGTTCCGTGGTCTCATGGCTAACCCGCTCTCCCGTCAATTCGGTGGCGAGGGTCCTATGGTGCTGATTGGAGCCGGAGTAGGCATGGCCCCCTTCAGAGGCTTCATCCTCAATCGACTTAAGAACGCCAACTGTGCGAATAAAATCTGGCTTATCCAAGGTGTTCGCGACTCGATGGTTGACGAGCTTTACTCTGGTGAACTGGGCGACCATGAAGCGGAAATCAAGCGCGTTGTTCAGAGCCGCAAGTTCCGGCCTGGCTACAGCGAGGCCAAATACGTCCAGGATGAAGTCCGATTGCAAGCGGATATTGTCTGGTTTGTCATTAACGCGCTCGATGGCCGTATATTTGTGTGCGGGAGTAGTAAGGGTATGGGAGAGGGGGTTGAGAGAGCTCTCACCGACGTTGCAATGCAAAAGGGGGGCATGTGTGAGACGGAGGCGAAGGAGTTTTGGGGGAAGAAGAAGGAGGATGGGCAGTATATTGCTGTAAGTGATCTAGATTCTAGCACCTTGTCTGAATTGTGTGATTTTGGGACGCTAATTGGTGTTTAGGAAACTTGGTGATATATCACGCCTTCGCTGAACAGCTGTTAAACCTTTCTGATGCGTATTCATATTCATTGTACATATTATCTACGTTTTCGATCCCGAATTCTAGATTAGTGTCGCTTCGCATGCATACCCCACATATCTCTTGTATATATTATATCTTAACGCCGAAATGAGTGTCTCTTTTATCCATTTATAGATAAAATGTGCGCAGGCACACTGATCTTGGATTCTTTTTCACCCATTCATCACCTTTGATGTGCGCTTTTCTGGTTATACGCAAAATGTATGAGCAAGATAGCATGGAGCTAGAATGGTTTGGGGTTTGGGCATGGCGGTGGTGTTGGCATTTGTATGAATGTATGGACCGGTAGAGTGGGCGCATAGAGTGTTTGAATTGCTAGACTAGTGATGAATGAGAGACTGAAGTGTATTAAAGTGCTTCGGTCATGGCTGCATGAGCGTGTGACTGACAGATATATTTGCATCACCCTCTACCCATCGCTGGAAAAATTTACGGAGGAAGCTAACAAACACGGATTTAGGAGTAACTGTTAAACAGAATGTATTGATAGTAGCTCTTTTAGTGTCAGAGGGTTAGTGCTGGAGAATAGGATATAGATAGCTGTGAGTAGATACTAGGTGGGAAGATGGGACAGCAAAAAAGGGAGCCTGCTTCGGTCTGGGCCCTAGAACGCCCGGTACATGCATGTAGTGAAGAAGTTACTAACATAATCCAACCCACCATGCCTTTCACGTCATATTTAGGCTATTTTTAGGGGATATTCTGTTAATGGGTCATATGCCACCAGCGATGCCTGCCATGGTCCTGAAGTCCCTTTACAGAGTGCTCCCAAGGGTTCTTGGGGTCTTTGCCGCGCCATTCACTCCTAAAACGGCCCATGCTTATCCTTAGTAGTCACCCCTAGGTAGATCTAGGGCAAGTTGGGCGCTTGCCAGGTAGTCTTTCCAGAATTAAGAAAGCTAGTCATGCTACAGGTAACATCGAACTAGCAAAAGCAATACAAGCACACTTGCTCTAACCTGGGTTTGTAGCTATTGCCAGTCCTCCCTTGGTCTTGTTCATTCCTAATACACTCCCCCTAAGCTATACACTTGCCCATGTCCTCCACCCCTGAAGATCCAGGTATTTGCGGCGATGAGATTCCTTTTGCCCCCCCCCCCTATGTTTTCCTATCCCCCTCTCCATCACATCTTCACTCTGGATTAGCTCGTAAACTAAAGGTAGGAAAAGCCCAGCCTAAGGTCAGGAAAATTTGTGGAAGGGGAACAGAAGCAGACCGCTTTCCTGCTCTACCAGACGGGTTTGGGGTAGCAACCACAATGACGAGGTAGCTGGCACTACACAGCATACTTTGACTGGAAACTTACTGGATAGAAGACTTGAAGAATAAATGGAAATGGCGAATGGCATTCTTTAGGCGCTCTAGCATGTTCTAGCTAAAGAGACTGAACTACACTTCTCCACCACACCAGACGCCTCCGATAGTAACGCCCTGCCGCCTATTCCTAGGTCCAGCTTGATATGTCAATTCAACCCACCATGGAAAAGCCAGAAGAGGAGGCTCGGATGGAAGCCGAGTCACGGTAGACACGGAAAAAGAGCTTCGCGAGCAGTAGAAAGAGAGACGCAGCCACTAAAGAACATCACGTAGAACCCACCGCCTTGAGCTTAATCGCAACCAGATCCGCGTCCCCACCCCCAACATAGAACTAGACGAGTGCAATTCCATCTCAACGGGGCCAAAGCAGCCGCAGAAGCCAGGGCAAAAGCAGGAGCAGGACGCAACCATCCTCACCCTATAAGGGATCTTCCAGGTCATCGCCGCCGGCCCGCACCAATCTGGAAGGGCAGTAGTGCTCTAACAGACCGTGAGGAGGTTGTGGGGAGGTATTGAAACTGTATCTAGTATTCCCAATCGTTAGTGGCCTATCGATTTTGAGGTAGTTTGGGAGCTGGATTGAGTATGTGGTCATAGGACGCTACTGTACGGAGGGGGAAGGTAGCGTTGTGGATCGTATACAGTATTGACTTGTTTTAATTCGATCTAACTCATTGCGGCAGAAATAGAGGGGGTAAACAGGCCCTCTAAGGGCTTAATAGTAGCAGAGAATCCTAGCGTGTTTATCCTCTGCTAAGGACTTAAGATAGCCGTTCAACTTGTTAACTTTACGCCTCCTCTTAACGCTCCGGTCCATGTTGTTATGGAGGATATCAGGTTAACTAACAGAGCCTTCTAAAGCCTCGCATCGTGTGTGTTTCTGGCTAGTCAACGCCAGGATTAGTCTTGTGACTACTCTAGAGGTGCCGTACGATATGGACACTGAAATGACAAGACCCTTCCAAATGCTTGCTAGCTTTGGGGAAACCGCATTTGGGATCACATCTGCTGCGCTCTTCCTCTTAAATTTGCAGGGACATAGATGCAGACACCTTGGAAGGCGCCAACGCTCTAGCCGAATACAAGGAGGACTGTTAGAAAGCCCAAGACCTTCCGTGCTAGGTACATTTAGGGGAGCTGCGTTTAGAATTGCATTTGCTGTTCTCTCGATAGGTTCTGGATACATCACTCTAGGGATTTTGGTTCGGTCTCGCCCTATAGAATGGATCGACTGAGTCCTGACGCTAGTACTAAATCTCATCTAAGGCGGGTATGGTGCTTGCAAGGCTGGCAGAGTGAGCGATTGGGACTGCTTTTTCCCGCTCTGTTTTACTTACCTCCTGAAAAAAAAGCCCTGCCGTAGGTATGAGCAGGTTTGCAGTATGTCGGAACGAATAGTGCACACAGTGTAAGAAAACAAAGTTTGGGTCCGGGCCTTGTTTCAATAAATCAGATATCATCATACCTGTTTCTGATCCGACCCTATGCCGGATCAGCAGCAGCAGCAGTCCCAACCGATGCACGGATTCGAATTTTCCGTGGTAAGTCAAAGCCTCTGCGGGAAAGGTACTCTTTTAGGTCCCGACTATACGATGCCAAGGACATAGAAACGTATTCACAATGCCAATGGTTGGCCGGACTGGGAGCCGTTTTGACAGTACCTTTTGGCACGGATCAACCCAGCCCCGACGCTAGTGCTAATGGAACCTAAGCTCGTCCCTCACCGCAACCTCGACCTTCTCTCCACAACCTCGAGGACTGTCAGTAGTCCTCGATATGACCTTCACGAAGTTACGACCAGCATAACGAATTTCCTGCCTTTTTCGCTGCACTTTTACTATTTCACTCTCTTTGCTAACATTAGTTGCATAGAGCCTTCCTCCTTTCTCTTCGAAATCGTCCCTGCCCCGCGAACGCCTCACTTCTTTGCCCACAAGTCCCTAGCACCGACAAGATGCCAGCCGCAGAAACGACGAAAGTTGTCCCACTAACCTGCCATGGCCATTCGCGTCCTGTTCCCCACATTCACTTCTCGTCCATCGTCGACGAAGATCAATACTATCTTATTTCGGCATGCAAGGACATGAATCCGATGCTGCGCGACGGCATCACTGGAGATTGGATCGGCACATTTCTTGGACACAAGGGTGCTGTTTGGCAAGCCCGCCTTTCTTCAGATGCTACATTCGCAGCCACCGCATCCGCCGACTTCTCTGCGTAAGTCCTCCATTCAGCCAGATATGCTCCCGTGACTGACTCGGGATAGTAAAGTATGGGACACCCATACCGGCGAAGCACTGCACACCCTACAACACGACCATATCGTCCGCGCGATTGCATTCCCGAACCAAGTTCAACCGCAGATTCTCGCTACCGGTGGTATGGAGAAGAAACTCCGCATTTTCGACCTTTCCCGCAGTACTAGCACGTCTTCATCTCCCACGCATAGCACAGCATCCTCGGCCACTCCCCCAAGCTACGAAATCGGGGCGGGCATACACGGAGGCACCATCAAATCAATCGTATGGGCGGCGGATTCAAGCGTCTTAATAACCGCGGCGGAGGATAAGAAAATTAGGTGGTGGGATCTGCGGACACAGTCAACAATTGGAGAATATGCAGTCGAGGGTGTGGTTGGCACGTGCGAGCTGGATAATACTTCGGCGGAAGGCGTCCTGAGCGTTGCGGCCGGAAAGAGCGTGTACTTCTTCGACAGTAAATCGCCGGGAAAGCTGCTCAAAACGATAAAGACTCCTTACGACATCGCCAGCGTAGCGCTGCACAGTACACAGCGGAAGTTCGTCACCGGTGGCAGCTCCCAGAACGACACATGGGTGAGGGTCTGGGACTTCGATGACGAAAAGGAGCTCGGTAAGCCCTCATTTCCAACTGAAGTCCAGAAAAACATCCTACTGACTACAATCTAGAAACAAACAAGGGCCACCATGGACCGATTTGGTCTGTTAGCTTCTCTCCTGACGGCAAACTCTACGCCACTGGCAGCGAAGATGGAACTGTCAAGCTCTGGAAGTTCACGACTGGTCCATATGGGCTCTGGAGGTGAGATTTGGTGACATTGGTGGCGATGACAATCCCACACTGTAAAGCTCTAGAATACGCCCTAAATAGCAGTCCAATTGGTCCCCTAATGCAAGATGCGCCGTTCCATTGATTTAGCTACCCTGTGTAAGAGCCTCTAGGAGTCACTCTGACAAGCGAAATCGGTTTCCGGTATGCATTTCGATTTGTTCTTAGGGCACGGTCTCCTTGACAGGGATACTATCTATTTTGGGTTAGTGCGCAGCAGAGATTACTCCCTCATCAGTCCTGGTTTCTATATAAAGTTCTGCCCGTTGAACTTTCGATGCCCTAGATCCACAAAGTCATGTGAGCTTAACTTTCACCTATGGTCAATCAATTTCACACTTACAGGATCTGGATGAAGACAACCACGACGTCACATGCCAGCCTTTCACGTGACCATGTAGACCCATTTGGATGATCTGGACAGCTAAATCTAGCCAGATCTGTCCTCACCTAGGTCAGACTCAGCGAGCTTATCTCATTAAAAGGGTTAGGCGCAAGCTTGATAATCGGATTTGAATAGTTACTAGAGACGTGCTATCGACTATATATCTTGCACGACATCAAAGCTCGGCACGCGGGACGTCACAACCATTCAAATCAATGACACAAACCTGGTTAGCGTGAGGAGCTGGGTTACGGCAGACGTTAATTACCGTATATGTAATCTTGGTACTAGTCTCCACTCATCTTTCTATTTTATTTCTTGACAGCCATTTTCAAGAACATCCCGAATCCTGGAGTATTACATAGACAAGCTGTAAATGAAACAAGAGCTTTGAAGAAGAGAAAAATAGATTTCATAATAACAATCAAGGGATTACACCTATCCGCTATAGCATTGAGACTGCAATATTGTTGAGGGTTTCATGTAATGCTGCCTTTCCTCTCTGCTGGCTAGATGGGTTATGAGCTATTCCAAATAAATATTCTCATTTAACATATCTTCAATACTGCGATGAAAAGGTACAGTTAGGCTCCGCAATAATTGGATTGTAGTATAAATGAGATGAATTAGGTGAGTATTCGTCGAATCCTCTGTTGATTCAATCAACTAATAAGTTGCACTAGCTCGTTGCACTGCTGAAGTTAATTCAGCGTTAATTCTTTGAGTTACCCCGTCATTAAAGGTTCTTGCTGTAGTAAATTAAATACGGCTCGGCATATCCGACGAACTAATACCTCATGGAAGATGCAAAATAAAATTATATGACTGTATAAATCTTTGAGTGTTTGACATGAAACCGGATTCCATATCGATCCTTTCGTCAGAACTGAAGCTAAAAAGTTTGCTCATCGGTAAATTTGAATGGCTTTCATGTAAAATCACTGTTTGCTTTGGTTAGATGGAATCACGTACTGTGCCAGGGGCTCTCATTGTGTTCCAAGCCCCCGAGGCTGAAGATTGAGCTTAACCTGCGGGTCCCCAATCTCATTTAGGACCAAAGAAATGACTACTGTGCCCGGTCCGAGAGCCTTTGTTTCTATCACTCTCCGAAATTTTGAAGATGGGCATTCTGGACATTCTGGACATTCCTGCAACTTAGTCAAGGCTCGACTGAGGCTAAGGCCTCCATAACTTACTAGTTTACCAATTCTTGCGAATTAAACCTTTCAACATTTGGTTTCTTTGATCTATATCTACCCCCAGAAACATTGGAAGACCAAGGCCGAAAATTAATGTTGTCCGAGGAAACAATATCTGACTCTTCAAAATCGTCCATAGTTTCATTTTGGTCATTCTGCTCCGAGCGAGGGACCATGATGAAGCGAAACGCTAGCATTCGTAACATAAGAAAGCCGAATTCAGCGAGTGGGATTCCGTGGATACGCCGAGAACATTACGCCACGTTTAAGTCATTGTGGAATAGTTCGTGCCTAGTCCGATCTTTCGATACTTGTACTCCTCCCCTGGTGTGATTGCACTGGTGTGTGCTAAATTCTAGCATCAAGACGCCTTGCAGCCCTTCCGCACGGTGAAACTCTCGGAATGCATTTTCCCAAGGACTTAAAAGCTAGAGGGCGCAGTATTCCAAATCCTTGGCCACTTCAAAATATTTCCTTTTAGTCGGGCCGTTTTACTAGAAGTTCGCACCTCTGGTATGGTACCTCCCATGAGGTCTCGAGGGTAGATGGCGTCGGATAGTATTCATCAATTTCACCAGGCCTTTTCCTCTAAGCATTAACCCTTCCTCTCGTCCCGTGTGTTTTCCAAAGTTGTTGAGGTATTATTTTAACTTTGTTTCCATGTATCTAAGGACTCTAGAATTATAAAAAGTTTGGAAAAGGCGGGCTTTCACGAGCGATCATGCGAATTTGCACCTGAGTGCCATTTTGCTTCGTCAGTATGTGGGGTGGGGTGGGGGGAAGAAGCCGCTACTAGCTCAGATGATCTTGAGGGGAAGCTATCGCTACACAACAGGATGCCATTAACTATGTTGGGAAGTTCTTAGCTCAACGAACAACTTCTCAGCGACATCCTCGTCAACGTCAAAGTTCATCGCCATCACTGAATGACACGGCCACTGTAACGGCTAGTGTCAACTTTATGTGCGCCCACCTCATTTCATGGTTGATAGATGGGCTGATGACATTTGCATTCTCATGTAGATAGCCTCTGAAAGGGAGCAGTATTGTTATGGGAGCTCACGCTACCGGTATGTCTCTTACCCCCCAGTACGAATCCTGTCTTAAAACTGCTTTTCTAATATTGTTTAGCCGTACCTCGAAGCGTCGTTTCAACCTATCTGCACCTAAGCCGCCGGATCTGCCACCAGCTATCCCCTTGCAAATTGACTGCCACCAAGAAGGAGGAGGCGATGGCGGTAGTTGTTTACGGGTAGTCCGGCGTTGTTAGTTATGAGAGAAGTTGTGTTGCTGACTTTGGTGAGGACTCTCATTCAGCGTTTACTAGCCAAGCCAGCTAATTTAATACATAGTTCCTTCACGAGCGCTAGAGGGTCAAACTCCATGATGCGTGATATCATTGCAAGTCTTGCACAAGAGTTTGCGATGGCTTTGCAAGCTACGGTGATCGTTTACGGTTAATATATAGGCTAGTAGCGCCGAATACTCCTGCATCTACAGACTCAAGTATCGCGCTCGCAATATCCTCATTCTCTCCGCTATTAACTTCCGAATCCCTTAATTCAGCTAGAAAGAGGCGCGAGACAGTAACCTGTATTTGCCACCTAGATGGGAACATTTCCTACAGTTTCCAAACGTATTAGCAATGCCTTCTACTCACGAAAGTGCTTGACTTGGATAGAATGTTTATGTAGGACGTCTTTCCGTTTGGGCCGTATACTAACATAAGCGCAACCCGAACTATTCGTTAAACCATCATCTGTAACATTTTAGCGTATAAGGAGCGCTTCACAGAAAGATTTGGCCTGTGTTTAGGAGAAAGTCAAGAGAATACTACCTTCCATTAGGACTGACTGTTTTTGGGGTGGACTTGGGCAACAACCTTTTACCTCTCACATTGGCGAGAAAGGATGGTGTCGCTCTAAACCTTTCAAACCCGGAATTCTTCTCTATATTAAATTAAGCAAATCCCAAAATCCAGGTTGGTGGTCCCCTACCAAATGTATGGTATATATCCTGATAGGACAATGCCGACACTGTCGATCTCCCTACCTGAAAACAGTATAGTCAGCCTTAAGCGAGGGCTGCATTATTGAATCGGGAAGGTGTTACGGCTCCAACCTTTGTATCAGCGGCGCATGTATTGGTTGGAGAAGAGCTTGTGGAGACTTATCAAGGCTGCACGTGGTTGTACCTACATCTGCTCTTATAGCCTGGCAAGTCATCCTTTCTTTCCTTCCGTCTCTCAATCCTTCACCGAGCGATCGTCGAGATGTTGGCTTCGACTCTGTTTGCTCTTGCGACTGCAATCGCAATATCTTTGGCTTGCGAAGGCGGCCACAGCTGCTACGGTCCCCAAAACGATGTCGTCCTGACTCGGAACGTACGCCGGATGCAGCCTGATGCCCAGAATGCAACTACAGGACCAAAAGGACCGCTCGAATGGGGCCAAATCAACTTCCTACACACGACAGACACCCACGGCTGGCTAGAAGGGCATATTAAAGAGCAAAACTACGGTGCAGATTGGGGCGACTACGTGAGCTTCACAAGGCACATGAAGCAAAAGGCACGGAAATTGGGGGTCGATCTCTTGCTGGTTGACACGGGTGTGCGTATTCGTATTCCATTTCAAGACGGAACGAGCCATTCGATTGGCTGATTGCTGACACGTGCAGGACCTGCATGATGGTGCTGGCCTCAGCGACACAACATCACCAAACGGGAAGGTGTCAAATGCGATTTTCGAGAATGTCGATTACGATTTGCTCAGTATCGGGAATCATGAACTTTACGTTACCGAAATTGCGTATGAGACGTTTAACAACTTCTCGAAGGTGTATGGGGACAAGTACCTCACGAGCAATGTCCAGATCATCAACCCGAAGACGGGCCAATTTGAGTATATTGGGGCGAAGTATAGGTACTTCACTACGGAGCAAGGTGAGTATCCTATTCTACTTAATTCACAGTCGTTTGCACGTGGCGGGTCGTGGAAAATGAATGCACAGTGGTAAACCCTGCTTGAATGCTTTCGGGTAGAGACTGCCTATTGAACCCAGAAGAACATGCAAAAGATGAAGTCGTCTATTCTAAACCCGTCGTGTATGACATGTGAATAGTTCAACGTAATTTCAAATTTGCTAACCATATTCAGGCCTAAGAATCATGTCTTTCGGGGTCCTGTTCGACTTCACAGGAAGCTCCAATGTCTCTAAGGTCACTAAAACAGCCTCGCTTGTTAAGGAGCAATGGTTTCTGGATGCTGTAAATTACACCAAACCGATCGATCTCTTCGTAGTCATTGGCCATAATCCAGTTCGAAGGAATGCATCCACCAGCACCTTTGGGACTCTCTTCAGCACTATCCGGAAGATGAGACCAGATGTGCCTATTCAAGCGTTCGGTGGTCACACTCATATTCGTGACTTTACTATATATGGTATGTTGAATTTCTAGTATGTATCATATGCCATTGCCTTCGCATTGACGCTTCAACCGAGGTGTCATGTAGTATGATGCACCACAGTGCATCAAACAATAGAAGCTTATGCAACCTTGGACTTGTTCAAAATTTGTCTAAAAATACTTATGCTAATTGTTATTTTCCTCGCAGACAACAAAGCAACCGGCCTTGAATCAGGTAAGAAAACTAACAGGATTTGTAATGTCATGTGGGGCTTCTGGTAGCTAACTTACGAAAGGTCAATATTGCGAGACGTTAGGTTGGCTCGCAATGTCCGGCATCAAATCATCGACTTGCAAAGCCAAACACAACCCCAAAGGCGTTCCCAACCCCACTCGACGCGCAAATCCACCAGCGAGTACCAGCACAGTAAGTGTAGAGTCGCTCCTTCCCACCGCTCCTTCGGATCTGCGCTACGCCCGACGATATCTCGATTGGAATCGAATGACGTTCGCATACCATGCCGAAGGTAGCCAGCCGTACACAAAATTTGACACCTCGAACGGGTTGTCCGTAACTTCCGAGATCACTTCCGAGCGGGCGAAACTCAACCTTACCAAACTCTACGGCTGCGCGCCAGAAACGTATTGCCAGTTCTGCAAGCCTTTCCTCGCGGAAGGGAATCTCTTCAAATTGCTTCAAACTGCACTCTCGACGGTCGTCGTAAACGAAACTCGTAAGAATATTCCCAGGCTCATCATTATCAACACAGGTAGTCTTCGGTTCGACCTGGCCAAAGGACCCTTTACTTATGATGACTCTTTCATTGTTTCGCCCTTTCAAGACGCCTTCCAGTTCCTCTCCGATGTGCCGTACTCGCACGCATCCAAGGTGCTAGGCATACTCAATGCCGGCCCTTTCCAGAAGAAGAAACGCGACGCCAGTCTTACAAACGAAGATTTGAACTTTTCTCCTGTGCTTGGCGACCGAGATGTTTGCCTCGACCCACCGCTTGTCCATGGGACCTCCGCTCTACATGCTCGAGGTAGGCCCTCAGGCCATCTCATCCGCCGGCAATCCACAGCTCCTACTCCTGGGCACACAACAACCGATGACTTCGGTACCGACGGCGACGATACAGTGCACTCTCGGATTCCGAACTACCCTCAACCCAACGATCTCCAAGCCAATGCATCATTCCCGACTGATGGTTCCACTCCTGAAAAAGTCGACCTCGTGTTCCTAGATTTTATCGCGAGCTATATCATCAAAGCACTGAACACACCTGATGTGGGAGGGAATTATACAACGAGCATGATAACATACTACATGGATAAGAAGTTTACAACGAATAGCTATCTCCCGGCATATGCGAAGATTGCGTGGCAAGCAAATGTTCCGAACTGCCCTGTCGGCGCTGGGATTGGGAGTTCATAGATGGGTATGGGGAAGGAGCACGAGGGAGTGACGGCGGAAGATAAATTCTAATTAACAATCATAACCAGAAAATCGTTCGCATGGGAAGTGACCGCTAGATCATACTACTAGATACAGCATATCTAAAACAAGTGAATGCGTCGATAAAATATGTTGCTAAAATTCGGTAGGGTGTGAAATGGAAATCGGCATCTGCTAACCCGATAAGACCGTCGGTGGCAGCCAATCTCGCATGAAGCAATAGCACAGCAGCCCGCGAGCCACAATAGCAATGAGCAAAGAACAAATCAATTTTGAGCCCAAGAAATTTAGACTAGGCTACTTACCATCAAACTTCTAAAGTCAATCCTAAACACTTCCGTCTCTTACGAGCGGTACAAGTGATACCCAAATCACTTCCTATATTTTCCACCCTTCCCCTGCGTCTTGCCGCTTAACATGGAAAATGATGCCACGATATTTTAGGGCCGATTTCTAGATCTTAGAAACTCCCTCCCTACTTCTAGTAAGACACACACATGTCTGATTCTGCCTTATCATGTTCCACTGTAATTTCAGAATATTAGTACGCTCCGCGTTATACCTCCAGCCTATTCTTAGTATAAGCTTTTTATAAAGAACCAATTTTAACGCAGTCTAGTTTACTATTCGGTCATCTCGCTTTATATTTTTCTAGCACCTATCGTATCTGAGAAGTGAGCGGCCCCCAAGTGAGCGGCCTAAAAACGCGACATGTTAGCTTAAAATAACCATGCACCAACGAAATAACACCTAATTAGGTGTATAGTCAACTAGGTGGCTCCCCGGAATCTGGTCCTTTGTAATATACACATTAGAGAAACTATACAAAGCCAGTCATGCATCTTCATGCACCTACAAATGTGATGTATTGCTAGAAATAGAAGTCCCACTGCAACAGTGCGCGCGGTTATGAAACTCACGATAGCAGGAACGATTTGTGCCGTAGGTTTAGTGTTTGGGGTCACGGTGGGAGACAACAAATGGTACGTCTTTGAGAGAGAAGGCGGGAAATGGCAGCGCCTTCTACGCCTGAGCTTGAGCCGATGGCCGTATGATAGCAGTAATGGAGCACGCTCCTGGGTTGAAGCAGACAACGGGAAGGTCTTCTTTTAAAAGAGGGATACCTAAGTGGGGTATAGGGAAGGTATACATACTACGCCTAGAAATTAATCAAGGGCTAGGGGGCCTATCTACGCAGTACGACATCCATTCTCTCGCAACTCTGGGCAACCTGAACACCATAATCTATGATTCTATGCGAATTCTTCCTGCTGCGTTGACCACAGGTAGGTACCTATGACCGGCTCGGAATGGCAACGGATTGACGAAATCTTCATACTCTCTGGGACGAAGCTTACAATAACTCGGTATACTATCTTCCAAAGTGGGTGATTGCGACCACTATGAGTACCCGAGGTTACAAAAGCCATGTGGACACCGTTTTCATTTAGCCACTTAACTTCATTCCTAAGCGGTGGTATAGCGAACCTCTGACCAAGGACAAGGGTGCATTGGCGCCCTTCAGGTTTGGTATGTATTCGCATCTACTTCTACTATTAATGGCTATCGTTATTGGACCTCATCCCACAGGTTGTAGAGCATAGGTTGGCAAGAATCTTATGCTAACCCAGCTTTGGTTCGTTCTCGAGACGCTTATCTCGAAATACTCGTTCAGATTTACACTTAGAGTTGATATGACTAGTGTTGAACATGACATGAAGTACCAACTCAATGCTTAACTCGGCAGGTATAGCTTAACGTTCGAGAAAAAGGCAATGGCGCCTCCGCTAACCGTCAAACCCAGTCATATTCAAATCATAACTCACCTCAATCATTCCCTTCTGACATTAACCCCTATCTCAATCCATCTACTCTCTTCCGCATCCAACATCCGTACTGTCTCTAAAGCGAGTCAATAGAGCAGCGGAAGATATTGCAACTTACACACCACATTAAAGACATTGTTGATGTTGACTTCTTAGCATCATTCTGGGAGCGACAACGCGGCCACGCTAGTCTAATTTTTGAAGGTAGAAGTGGTCTCAATTGTTGAGTGGTGGCGATAGAGCACAATTTGTACAGAACTATTGAAATATCATTTGTGTATAGATTCTAAACGGATCAGATTTCAGAGTTCCTCGGATTCGGCCCGGCACGCAGAGGTACCCAGCACACAGGTAGGGAGGGCACTTGAGCAGAAGCCAAAAAGATGACGAGAGGATGCACTGTATCTGCCCTGGTCATGCTCCACGTTATGTGGCCACATGCTATACTGACCTCGCAGCATGTTGGCGTTTACAAATAGAAGCCCCTAAAAACTAGAAGCCCTAAAAACTAAATTGATGTAAAAATCTGTCTTGAATCTGATCCATATCCTATTCCATCACGAGTATCAACAAGTAGTATCTCTAATGTTATCGCAGTTCATACACAGGTACATAACCCTCCACTTCCGCCACAACCGCCTTCGATTCTTCAACTTCACTCCTCCCATGGTCCGGCGGCAACTCCTCTATCCCCGCACCCATGAGCTCCGGCTCTAAAGGTAGCCGTCCTGCCGAAGGAATGTATCCTTTCGACTCTGCTTGTAGACTCGCATTCCCCGTCTTCCTCGACCGAAACCAAATACACCAGACCAGCGCCAGCACCAACAAGACCACTACAACAATAATTCCAACCGCGATCCCGGCGATCGCACCCACTGGCAATCTCGCAGCGGCCTGTCCATTCGGTGTGTTGGGTTTTGCCGTGGAGTTTGATGTACTATTTGTAGAGTAGATGGTAACGATATCTGGCGCTGGCATTGGCGTCCCAAAAACCGCTTGACTGAGATTAAAATACTTCCGCTCAAAATCCACACCCAAATACGTTTCTTGCAAAAATACTCGACCAATCATATATTGTGAATCATTTGCTGCACGTCGAATTGGGAAGTAGCTCACCGTCGTCGCGAAAATGGGATAGCCTGCTTGAAGGTCGAATGCTGAGTACGGGATATCAATGGTCGTGGTTTGTCCTTCAACAACCCCCGTGCCAATCACAAACGTCAGTGTTGGCGACAGCTGGCGAAGCTGCTCACGGATGCCGTCTGAGATGATGTAGCGCGTGGAAGGTTCGTGGTATTGCAGACCGAAGGCTTTAGCGAAGTTGTCGCAGATGGATTGTGGAAACCAGAGTTCGGGGATCGAGGAGTCGATTGGAACAAGGAAGCCGGTGTTGCCGGACAGTGTAAGAGTGCCGTTTAGTGAATTGGTGACGAGGATATTTTGGAGGCCGACGGTTAAGGGGCGGTCTGTGTCTGAGCTTATTGGGATGGAAAGGGGTTTGGGGGATGTACGGGATTGGTCGTAGCCACCAAGTGTGAGGCTGGCGGGGATTTTGATGGAGCCCGTTGCAGAGTTAGCATTACGGTATCAACCTCTGTAAGTATTGAAATGACTTACGGTATGGAGCTCCAGCGGTATATCCAAAAGAAAGACTCGGAATAACCCCTCTGTCTCTCAAATTTGTCAGAAATGAATTCGGATGCTCATCCTGTCGAAAATTCATCCGTCGTATCGACAGCCCCATTTGTCCCAGCCAGAAATTCGGTGTAGCATACGCTGTCACCGGCTGCTGGTCAATATAAGTAGCACTGCTATCATTGTCTGAAACAAAGCCCACGATATCGTAACCCGACAACCCATTTCCAGTGAATCCCAGGTTGCTATTCTGGCCTAGTTCGAACAGCCCAATAGGTTTCCACGTCAAAGAAAGATTGGTTTGAAACCCCGGGCTTTGCGCGTTGTGGAAAGGGAATACTCCGCGAGATGCACCACAGTTGGTTGTGTTGAGATTTTGGCAATCATCTGCTATTGGGACCCATGTGTTCTGGCCGTTTGTTGCAGGTAGAACGGAGAAGTTCTGAGCAGGCGTTCCGACCTGAATGACAAACCTACACGTTTCTGGTTAGCCTTAGTGCATTGGTGGGTTGAGAAGAGAGATGATTACGGTGACCAAGATCCATCATTCCCCAGCCAACTTCCAGATGGCTCTACAGAGAGCGCGAATGGGGGGAAATTGTTGTTTGCCATATTTCAAAAGAGAAGATTGGGGTCTGCAGCATCTTAGATTTTAAACGACAGTTATCGACGTATTTGGTCTTATCTTGCGAGGTGTCGACAGGGGTGCAAGTGACAGCCATGAACGAGGCTGAGCGCTTTCCCATTTCTGGCGGCGTTTTCGAGCTAAAGGTGGTTATTTATTGCATCATGCGTCCAGCGTGCAGATTCAAGGCTGTCGAAGAGAAAGTTAACG
This sequence comes from Lindgomyces ingoldianus, assembly GCF_010093535.1. Lineage (NCBI taxonomy): Eukaryota > Fungi > Ascomycota > Dothideomycetes > Pleosporales > Lindgomycetaceae > Lindgomyces > Lindgomyces ingoldianus. The sequence goes on along the minus strand of NW_022985182.1, from coordinate 357,186 downwards.
TGGATACGAATCCTGCAATCCAATCAGCCATCGAGGGCCGAGCCACTCCTCTAAGAGAGAAACTGGCCCCAAGAAAGATTTGCCAACCAGAAAAGTTGCTGCGGGGAGAGAGAACAAATATAAGTTTGAACCGATTCTGGGTCTTCTGGCTTTGACGTAGATACTCCGTGGTTTCTGCAGTTCCGAGAAGGCTCTTTGTTAATTCCCTATTATGCACAGAGCCGCGCTATTATGGACTGCCATTCCCGGCGTCCTCGGTTTCCAATATCCACGAAGTGAGCGACGAAGAAGCCCTTCCTAGAAAATAATCGTAACTAACATCTCCCCATTAGCCATTTCTCCAGTACCTGGGACTTTCACAAACCGTTCCAGCACATCGTTTATAACAACCACGGACTGCATCGCGACCGCCAGAGTGCTAACATGGGGAGTTGTGACGACTATAACGTATACTAATGCGACAATTGTGCCACACATCACTCCTTTCAGTAACGGCACAAACGCAACGAACTATGTCACGATCACTGGAACAGCTCCTTCTGTTTTGCGAACGGTGACCCTGGGGACTAAGCCTTGGTATGTATTCCCAGAATTATTTCTAAATCTAAATATTATTAACTTATGAACAAAAGCGTTTTCCCGACTATTTGTACTGACGTCCAGCCCCCGGGGGCATCTTGTAACCACACCGTTACTGAGGTTGAGTCCATCACGGCTGCAGCGTTGCTTCCAGCACCATACACATCACCGCCGGTCGTCGATCCAGTGGTGACGGTTGATAATGGAGAGGAAACGAGATCGGATGTAGGATCGCCTGGTCCAATCCCTACGTCTAGCACTGGGAATGCTGAGCACCCACCATCTTCGCCTACTTTAAGGTCCGAGACGTTTCCTCAAGTTCCTCCATCAAGCACACAAGCGGCTGGACGTCCTGCACCTCCACTTCCCGCCTCTTCCACCTCCGTCGCAGTCCTCCCCAGCAGACCAACAGACACCGCTCTATTCTCGCTACACCCTTCATCCTTCCCCCCCATACCAGCTGTCAAACCAACGGACAACCCCACAGCCGCCCTCCCAATAGGGTTCTCCCTCCTCACAGCCGCCCCAGGCATCCTCCTCCCAAACAGCCAAACCCTAGCACCAGGCTCTATCACAACAATCTCTGGTATCCCAGTATCCATCACCACCACTGCGCCCATTATCTTAATTGGGACTTCTACGTATACACTCCCCTCTTACGCCTCCTCCTCTTATGCTTCCCAACCAAGCATCACCACTGCTGCCAACATTGGCATCCTCCTCCCCAACAGCCAAACCCTGCAACTCCCCCCTGGCACTCTGGTAACGGTTAACGGTGTCCCAATATCGCTTTCACCGTCTGAATCCCTCCTTGTCGTTGATGGTAGTACTACAGCTCTGCCAACGAGTGCGTTGGATGGGATTGGGAGTTATATCTATAGCGGGATTGGGGGATTCGAGACGTCAGCGCCGCCAGCGCAATTTACAGGGGCGGCTGCGGGGTTAAATGGGTGGTTGAAGAAGGGGGTGATTGTTGGAGCGGGTGTTGGGTATGTGATTGGGAGGTTAGGGGGGACACTATTTTAGCTAATGTGCGAGAGTTATTGGAGATAATGAATGCAAATGAAAGAAGTACAGGACCATGTTCACAAGGAGGAAAAGAGGGTTAAAAGGACTGGATGCCAGAGAGATTTGTGCAGATTTCGGTGCTCTCACCTCATAATCTGTGATACACGCCAAGATGTTGTCGGGGGCGGAGGAAAGTATAAGATAGTGTCTAGATGAGGTGAGCATAGGATGAAACACAGGGTGTGTACATACCATGACAAGGGTTTTGCTCTAAGACAGGAACCGACAGTCTCTCAGTACTCCATTAAATTCTAGCAAGTTTAGCATTTCCAATCCACTCTATGAATACTCCCTCGTACCTGCAAACCAGCTGCAAACCACCCACCCCAATATCAAAACATCAAACACACAGCTCTGCATCCACAATCACATAATCCACCAAATTTAGATGAACAAGTGTCAATTACCAGTGCTACCTACCTACAAACTACCCTCCTCCTATGTGTGTGAGTAAGCCAGCAACAGGAAAACTGAACACCATCGTTCGAGAAGAATCCGATACCGGCTAGACAGCACCTCGCCTATTTTACTTCACCCGCCTATTCTGGGTGAGTTCAAGGTCCTAGTCAATAGGTAGACTCTGGATCGTCTGAATTCGACATGTCTTCTGAGGGGAGTGGGGTTGCTTCAATCCGTTAAGCAGTCGATATGCTCGTTGAAGTGAAAATGGGGGGTTTATTATGTAGTTGTAGTTGTATGATGTGGTTTATGAGTGGTCGGGGATGTTGGAAACGACTGGAATACAGGGGCTCCGGGAAATGCGGGGGATGTACGGGATGCTGAGCTCAAAATAGGGTCGTGAGGAGGGCAAATATGGAGATAATCCACGGGGATAAGATGAACCGAGTCGATGGCTTTTTGGAGTTTATCCAACTCGGTTGATGAAGACGTCGAGGCCAGACTTGTCCCTCGACATTTCGACTTGGTGGCCCGAGGGCACTCGAAATCTCAAGTTGCTGCCGTGTTCATGGAGTTTGTCGACTTTGCCGTACACGTACGCATAGAACTCATCCTTGTTTGTGAAGGTGACGCCGTCGATCTCTGCCTCAAAGTCCGAAGACGAAGGTTCGCCTATATCTTAGCCATGGATCGTCATGCAAAAGCCAGAAAAAAAAAACACAGAACAACGCAAGGACGACGACGGCCCACCCCGTCATGTCCGGAAGCTACGCACCATTAACACCCTTGCCTCCACCGCTCGGATCCCCAAGACCCTGAGCCTGCGTTTTTGGATGGTGCGAATGATGACAGCCTGGATGGTCACATGGCTTGCCAGGGGCTGAGGCTTGAGGCGGAATATCGTCGTACTCATCGTCGTAGTATTCTTCCTCTTGGCCGTCCAATGGTCCTTCATCCATGCGTCGATCATAGCCACCGGCAGGAGCATTTTGGCTATGCTGGGCGTTGTTTGCGTTGTTTTGAGCTTTCTTACTGGCCTTTTTGCCCTTGCGTCCCTTCATCCTCGCTTTCTCTAACAGACGCCGCTTTTCAGCAATACGCTTCCGCTCCTTCCTGTCTTTGATCTCATACTGCCGAATCAATGCTTCCGGTGGTGCCCCGAATATGTCCTCATACTCACAAAACTCGCAGATCCATGCCGGATTGGGTGGGTTGTGAAAATTAGCGTACTCCTGCTGAATGCGGCGCTTGCGAGCAGCGTAGGCATACAGCTTGGAAGCGCTGCGTCGGGGTTTTCGCGGAGCCGGAACTTGCTGGTTCGGCTGGCCATTCTTGGGAGGTGCAGCATTCTTCGCAGAAGGCGGGTGTTGTGCACCATTGATGTTCGGGCTTGTCTGTGTGCCTTGAGTTGACACCATGGGAGCGTCTGGACGGGTAGGAGCACGGGCACGGGTGGGTTGCGTGGGGTGTCCGGTGGCACCCGTCGGGTATGAGCCAGGGGGTTGAGGGTACGGACCATTCTGCTGGCCGGGCCAAACCATCTTGTTGGCTGAGTCAGACCCACAGGTGAAAGTAAATTGGGTCTTGTTGGTGCTGCTCTTCGAAGCCTCTTGCTGCAACAAGCTTACGTTCTCACTGCCGGCGGGAGGGGGAGTGGCTTGCGCGTTGGCGATAGCGGTGGATATGATGCCGCCTTGGTCGGGAGGTCCTAGAGAAGAATCTGTTAGCGAAGGTCCTATAGGAGGTTGGGGGTTTTGGGCAGTGAAAGGTTGGGCCCGTGCGTTGGTCAAGCTCACGTTTGGTGGCCGCTTTGGCGTTGCCGAGGTTGGTGGAGGTTCCCAGCACTCGCCGTTCTGATCTTCCCGATGCAGATCTCCCAAATCGACCTCTGCCAGCACCCGCGATGCCTGTGCCGGGGGTGTTGTGTTGGGGTGTGGAAGGTGCAGATGTGTAATAGCGCCCCACACCATCTCCATCGTCAGGTGCAGCGAGTTCATGGGGGTTGGAAAGCCCCATACTCGCCATCTCAGCGGACAGATTGGTGTGGTGGATGCTTGTCCCCATATTCGGGATCTTTCGCTTCTTCTTGTTGTTTGTATTCTCAAACGACTCGTAACCGTCTGCAGAAGACGACGTGGACCCGGGCTTGGGGTATATGGCTGTCGCTCCGCCTGCGGACTTTCCAGCCACGTTTCTAGCGTAGTGGTAGCTCGGGGATGATGGCAGAGGAGCCCCACGCTCGTCCTCGTCCTCCTCACTCTCTACCTCTGAGTGGTTGTGACCACAGTGGCAGGCGTGGTGGTCACTCTCCCCCCGACGCTGGCCAACGCGGCCGTTGCCCCGGGTCTCGGCTGGCGAGTACGGGAAGCTGAAGAGCGGGCCAGAGGACGGAGGGGCGGGCGGGTAGACGATGGCTTCAGCTTGCTCGGGCGACAGGCGTGCTCGAAGACGGCGTTTTGGCAGAGGGCGAATGGGGCGATCGGGGTACATGGGGGACGTGGTGTCGGGGGAGGAGCGCAGGGGCGACGAGCGGTTCCACTCGTAGCCTGTTTTGGCGACCAGCGATGTCAGAAAGGTGGTGATGGATTTGAAGAGGCCGGGGTGGGCCATGGTGGAGGTAGAGAGGAAAAAAAGGGTAGCGTGTGGAGAGAAGAAGTTGCGGCGGTCCCACCACCATCACACTTACCAGCAGTAGCCGCTGCCATATTGGGCGAGATATCCTCCTGCAGTGCCCCGCTAGCAATATTATTTGCGTGCTTCCAAATCCCAAGGGGTGGTCCAAATTCTGTCTGCCGAGGTGGGTATAAATGGTCCCTCTCTCACCGGTAGTGGATGCAATGCCTCCGCAGTCCAGGTGGTGGTCGCTGGCAGCTCGGCCGGGAAAGAGCAGTCGCGGGGAGTGTATTGACGGTTGAGGCAAGAGGTCGGTGGGTGTGAGAAGTGTCGCTGAAGCCAAAATGAGCGACTACAGATTCGCCAACGCCAAGTACACACGTAGCGTAGGCGGGATGATGTGTCTTGATGCACCTCGAGACAACACACTCGCTAAAATAAATCCAAAAATCTTCGAGGGCCGCAGTCGGTATGAGAGCCGCGATGTATGACGATGATAAAAGACGTTCCGACAGAGGCTGTTGGAGGGATGTGGGCGTTGACTTGCATGTCGGTCTTCTAGAAGGCCGGGCCAGGACGCGCTAATATGAAAAGGGGATTGGTAATAGCTCCAGCTCTCCCTCGGTTTAACAAATGACTGACAGCCACCAGCCGATATTGCTTTTCTTCTTTTTCTATCTCTATTGCTCTCCAGCAAGTTCCCCCCCTCTTCTTTGCCATTTGGGCCCCGCCTTCAATTCCTCTCGAAAGGGCTGTTGTTCTCATTTGGTCAGGAAGCCGAGTCCCGGAACATACCGACCAAACCGATCATGTCTCGAAAAGCACCGTACTTCAGCCTGAGGATCACACAGACACTGTGCCATTTGTACATGCTGACACTTCCATGGAGCAAGTGAAAGGGGTATATCGTTTGATTGACAGTGGGGCTTGATCTGTATGCTGTCCACTAAGATATCTAGCATTTGGTTGCATTCCCAAGTGTTGTTATATGCATTATAGCGCAGTAGGCACTCGTAGAATTCTTGTGAAGTGAATGAGTCTATGGCTATTGTCCCAAATTGCCCTCCGCTCTCTTCTTGCTTAGTCCCGTCTCGCCAAGGTGCCCTTCTGAATCTTGAGAGGTGAAAGGGTAAGTCACGTGCGGCTAAAGCCCGGCTACTAGGGCCGGAAGAACTGCCCCGCCGGAGCCGATATCTGGAAATCGTCACCGTCATCCCTCAACCTCGACACGTCCCCCACCATGGACCACAGTCGAGACCCCTGCCCCTGGGTTGCCCTCAGCGATTTCGGTGGCGCATTTTGCATGGGCGTAAGTTGATTTAATACTCACCGCCGCCATTAACCCACCTTCGCCGTCTTTGCATGCATAATGCTAACGTCGTTCTAAGGCTATCGGCGGCGCGGTATGGCACGGCGTGAAGGGTTTCCGGTACGCCTCACCTTTCTCTCGATGTTGTGGCCCGAACATGATCACTGAATGTTAGGCAGGAACTCGCCTTATGGCGAACGGCGCATCGGTGCCATCACGGCGATCAAGGCGCGAGCACCTGTGCTAGGAGGGAACTTTGGAGTATGGGGAGGACTGTTTTCAACCTTTGATTGCGCTGTGAAGGGTATAAGGTGCGTGGTGCATCCTAGGTGGGGAGGAATTGGGGAGGGAGTGGCTTACTCTTGACCAGGAAGAAAGAAGACCCCTGGAATGCGATCATTGGGGGATTCTTCACAGGTGGAGCCCTCGCAGTTCGAGGCGGCGCTCGCGCAATGCGCAACAACGCAATCGGCTGCGCCGTTCTCCTCGCAGTCATCGAAGGTGTCGGAATCGGCTTCTCACGAATGATGGCAGAAAACACACGTCTCGAAGCTCCCCCTCCCCCTCCACAGCAAGCGGCAGTGGCATGAAATACCCCTGGCACGAGTCTTCTCTATGCAGTTGGGGATTCAGGATCACGAGGGAACATTCCTGCTTTAGGCGTTACGGACGGCTGAGGGTATAAGACCCTAGAATAGCTGAGATATGGAACGATTATATCACATCTTCAGCATAGTTCTTTGGCGTTCGTTCTGATTTGGAAGTTCTAATTGCGTCACACCATCCTCTTTCTTTGTTAGCTCGTGTAAAGTACATGTATCACCACCTGTACCTTGTGCAGCGCAATATTACTCCTCGATTCCATATGCAACAGCACGTCACATTAACCAGTCGACAGCAGTTGGGCTGATTCTCGCATCTCACGTGCCGGTCAAGTACCGCAAGTTGCCGCATAAATTGGAACACGGTTGGGGTAGAGTCTATCCGTGAATCACTCTGCTAGAAGCAAGGTGAACGTCAATGGGATGCCAATTCTTGACCTAAATTGCTCGGCCCCTTGTGATGCCACACGTTAACATGTATCATGACCAACTAGCGATCTCTAGGCTACAGTAAGTCTTGGAAAACGCCTTACCTTAAGTCTGGGGTCCCCCGCTTCTCCGCCGCCACGTCACGCGCATTCCGGCCTCGCAGCAAGGCTGAGAATGATAACCATGATATTAAGCTAAAAGGACGGACGTAGCACGGCTCTCCTGAGACTAGCAACCCGTTATATTCAACGCAATCGCCAACTATGTCGGGAGAAATACCGCCGCCTGCACCACAATGGCTGTGGGACACCTTCCGACGAGAGCACTATTACTGGTGCGAGGTGCAGCAATGCTACATTTACCGCTCCGGATACAAGGTAGCTAAGGCCGGCTCTGCCATCCTTGGGGACACCGAGGTCCGGGACATAATTCCCCAAGAACAAGAGACCAAAAAGGTCAAGCATAGTGCCGTGACATATATTCGAGAAGCCAAGGCAAGGAGCCCACCACACAGTGTGTCCAACTGTTAGTTACAGAGCCTTTTAGAGGTTGTATAGTACAGTTACAGAAGAGTTAGCTATTACTAACTAACTATATAAAAAAGATAACATTAGTGTACAGTTTAAATATAGTAACTAAAGTATTATAAAGTAATTACACTAAAGCTAAAGACTATACTTAATTAGAAAGTTATAATACTTCTTATAAAATCTATAGTTATTAATCTTACTAGTAATAGTAATGTTATGTAACTAATTCTTCTATTATTAACACTAATAGTTAATTTCTTTTTATTATAATAGTTTTCTTAGCCTGTAAAAAGAACTACTTGCACTTACATAAAGTTACTAGAATTAATAAAAAATTAAAAGTAATGTTAACGTACTTCACAGGCAAGTTGCTTACACACCTAAGTTACTTACTTTTGCTAAGACCCTACTAAACTACTCTTCTTACACTAATGCATTCCCTACAACACTACTTAGACGTGCTAAAAGAATGTTAGATACAGCTTACACTCTAAGCTTTTAAATAAGACATAAAACTTTTAAAGAAATGTACTATAGCTATGTTACAGTATCCTCCCCGGATCCTAGACATAACTGTATTAGACGCGTACTAGAGTATTATTAGTGCACGTCTAACACAAACACAACACAACATAGACATAAACTTAAGCATAAACTGCCTTAACACTAACTAAACTTAAAACAGGCTTAATTTATACCTAAAGCGCTTAGACTTTTAAGCTAAGTATTTAATTACTAATTTCTTTTTAAACTTTTCTGTTTTTTATATAATGTCTTGTACTTACTATAATACTTTACATAGTAATTAAACTAGACCTTTATAAAGCTCTATAACCTTACTTGTGTATAATTATAACATTATGTTATGTTAAAACCTTAGCTAAGAATAGCCTTTAAATCTAATCTAATAAGCTTAGTACTTGCATAACTCTAAGCTATTAAAGTAAGCTAAAAAGCCTTTTAAAAAGCACTTACTTTATAAAAAAGCTACTATATTATAAGCTTTAAAGCTTTTTAAAAAAACTTTAAAAAACAGCTTTATTGTCTGTACGCAGCAGCAGCGTCACAGTCTGGATACAAGCGATCGCGCACGAGCAGGACCACGTATCTCTGTCACATGATGCTCGTGCGCGAACCTCTGTGCGCGAACATCTAGATATCCCCCTTTTCCTCTGTACAGAGAAAAGACAAAAGCAATAGAACTAGAAACATGTTGCCCTTACTTTACCTACTTTGTACACTGTGCACACTATACACTACTCTTACTCTTACTACTTAAGTGCTTATACTATAAGCAGCTAGCTGTTAGAGCCTATTTAACACTAATTAATAGTTAATTTAATTAACTATAAATTAGTAAAAGTAATAATAAAGTACTTACACTTTATAAAGTACTTTATTTTATTACTTATTTTTTAGAAAGAGTAATAGTAGAGTACTTACACCTTATAAAGTACTTTATTTAGTTACTTATTTCTTAGAATAGCAGATTAATCCTTTACATTATACAGTAAGCTCTACTACTATATAAAGTAAGAAAAAGATAGTGTAAGATGCACACTAAAGCTATTAAAGCTATACAACCTAGTAGCTAGACAATAGCATATTAATTCTTTACATTATACAGCAAGCTCTGCTACTGTATAAAGTAAAAAGAAGATAGTATAAAGCGCACACTAAAGCTATTAAAGCTGTACAACTTAGTAGCTAGATAATAGCAGTACCTACATAATCTACTAGAAAAGTAATTAACTATACTATTATAATAAAATTTTATTAGCAACTAATAACTCTATGTAATAATAAAAAGAATAAAAAATAATTTTTATTATATAAATAACTTATAAAGAACATAAAAATATTAAAGGCAACACTATAAAATAAGACTAGCCTAGAGTACTAAAATAATAAGATTAACATATTAAAAGCTTTAATAAGCCTATAAACTTAATTATATATAAGTTACATAATTACTAATTTACATATAATAACTTAAAAAGGCGCTACTTTTTTAAGTGCATACATAAAGAATTTTAAAGAATAGACACTATAAGACTTTTTAGCACTTAGCTATGTGTTTAAAAAAGAGCTTATATAAGTGCTAAAGGACAAGGAAATCACACTACAGCTAGGCACTAAAGGTACCTAAGCCTAGAAGCTGTATAATATAGCATAAAAGAAAGTAATTACACTAAAAAGGCTTTATACATAACCTTTATTACTATATAAGGCTCTACACAGAAGCAGACTAAACATAATGCTGCTATTAACACTAAATATACTAGCATTACCTACTCTTACACCTTAGCTAGCACTACACTAATTACTGTATAAATAATACATGCCACCCTACCTAACGCCTGCTCCACACCCTTAATCGTACACACCACCGCCTGCAGTAGTGTATGCACTACTAATACTACCTGCACAATCTATACTACATTACAGCCTGTATAAACTTCTACTTTAAAAAGAAACTACTAAAGAAAAACTTCTAGTAAATAAAATTATATAATTTTAAAAAGCATAAAAAAAAATAATAACTATATAAGTTAACTATATAATATTTTTATAAATAAAATAAAATTTTTTATTAATTTATGTTAATAGCTAGATATTTAAAAAACTTAGTACATAAATATCTTTCTAAACATTTTAAAAGGTTAGGTAAATATATACTATATATATAACATAGGCTCTAGACATAACTAGAAGCATTTATATAACACTTTAAGTAGTTACTTTAACACTAATGTAAACTATAGCTAGTACTAGATAGACTAGATAATAATAACTTTTATATAATATTAATAAAAAAACTTTAATAAAAGTTTATATAAAGTCCTTAAAATAATAATTAATAAGCTTACACTTATATAAAGGGCACTAGAAATAGAATTCTAAGAAGATGTTTTACTACACACTACTATTATATAAGCCTATTAAGAATAACTAAAACTAGAACATGCTATATTTACTATTAAGCCTTTATGCAAAGCCTTATTTAGTAACTTATAAGCATTACTTTAAGTTACTATAAACTAAAGAGTAAACTAATACCTCTAAGAACTGCCTAATGCATACTACATAAACTACTAATATAACTCTGCATAATAAAAGTCTGCACAATAAGAAGAAAGCTTCCCTTTATGTAAAAAAAGATAATGTAAAAGACCTTTATCTAAGTTTAGGCTATAATCTAGAGACAACTGCATATAGATAAAGAAGTGCTTTATCTGCTATAAAAAAATGTTAGTTATTAAACTACCTTTATAATAACTATACATAAGCAAAGAACTAGTACGTTGCTTTATATAAAGATTTTTATAATAAGACTTTATTATATAAAGCTATTACTTTATACATCTAAGACTTTAAAAGTTACTTTAAGAAAAAAAATAATTTACATAATAAAATACTACAACAGTTTATAAATAATCTGTAAAAGCAAAGCTTGCTTAGAGTAATTATTACAGCTACTAATTAGAGAGTAATAAGAAGCAAGTCTATTAACTATAAGAGGCTTATAGAGAGCTTAGGCGCTAAGTGTCTTAGGCTGCTTGTCTGAAACACAGGCGCGACACTAGGCCTATGTGCGCGACAGTAGGTCCCTGTGCTCTTCTTACGCAATAGTAATAGTTAGCGTATTAAAGTAGGTTATCTAGGTTAAAGAATAGTTACAGCATAATGCTTAGCAAAGTAGTATTAAATAGGTAATAAATATATAATAATAATATCTAACTATAGCATGTAACTAATCTATTTGCAGTAGTGACACTTAGATGTGTTGTTACTATAGTTGCACAATAGTTAGATGTGTTATCACATAATAGTTAGATGTGTTAGCACTATAGTTGTATACATCTTAGCACAGTCTGTTGCTAAGACCCACCTAATTATTTTGCATATATATAGACTCCTGTAAAGGACTCCTCTAGTAATACATTTAATGCAGTTTCTTATGTCTCTAGTGCCTTACATAGCTTTACATAATCACTAACACACTAATATAGCTAATGCTAATCCCTAACACACTAATATAGCTAAAAAAGTAAATAATAGCTAGCTCTAGCTCTTAACGCGTTCCTACCCTTACAATAGTCTTTCTTTGTTACAGTTATGTTACAGCTATCTAACCCCTAAGTACCCTAAGGGCTTAGCATAGAGTATATAGGCTCCTTAGCCTCTATACCTCTGCCTCTAACTCTAAGGTTTACTCTCTCTTGTTACCCCTTTATTCTACATTCTCTCTCTGTAACCTGTTTTTTCTGCTTAATACCTCTTACATCCTCCTCTTTACACCTTGCGGTCTCTAGCGTTGTGTAATAAGGTAGACGCCCTGCCTGCTAAGCTAATACTATGCAACTTTTCCTACTATACTAAAAGGTACGCACAGGAATACTTAAGCTAAGTATTCTTGCATAGTATAATATATATATAGATAATGCTAGAGCTAGCACTAGCACTAGCAGTTGTCTCTAGTCTAGCCTAAACCTCTATAAGCAAGAGAAGGCCACGTAGTTAACTATGCCTACTTTATTACACATTGCGCCTGTTCCTTTTACTGCCTAATACTACCACGCTATGCCTAATACTACTACCTAATTTTTTAATTTAATTATTTTAGCATTAAAGCTCTAGTTATAGAGCTGTAGCTTGTGTAGTTTGTTGCCTCTGCAGGAATTTCTTAGAGTGCTAGGGAGCTCTAGCGCTGCCTCTGCCTCTGCCTCTCTATTGCTGCAAAGATTAATGTAGTACATGTAATACCTTAACAAGTTATTTTGCTTACACAACTACTAGTTTAGCTTCTTTAACTACTGTTTAAATATAATAGGCTGATGCCTAGAGATGTTAGTAAGAGATTACCTACTAGTGTTAAGAAATGCATAAAGTAAATTGCAGCAAATTGCAGTAAACTACAGCAAATTGCAGCAAACTACAGCAAATTGCTGTAAACTATAGCAAATTGCGGCAAACTACAGCAAATTACAGCAAACTATAGCAAATTGCAGCAAACTGCAGTAGATTACAGCAGCAGGCAGCAAGCTCTAGTAGATATTAGTTGTGTTACAAGTAGCTCTATGTATAGAGAGGGTTATATAACTAATTGTACATAAGCTAGTGTTAGCGTAATAGGAAATTACTAAGCTTTAAGCAGCTAATAAGGCAGCTACATTTAGAAAAGCCTGCGCTTAACAGTGTAACAATTCTACGAATTGTTCCATCTCGGGTCGCTCGGATCCTATCCGAAGGGTCCCTGTATCGGCCCCGACCATGACTTGACCCAGTCCCCTGCAGTTACCCCTATTCCCTCATGTATTTAGTCGCACCTCGCCCCCGTAGCTAGCTCGGTAGTTTTCTGATATCCTTTTGTACAAGGCCTATAGGTGTCAATGGCATTCCCAGGTTCAGAGTCCCCACGCACTCCCATATGCCTCTGAGTGGATTCCCACCGCATTCGGACCCATTGTCTTGCCTGCGCCGTTACAAACAGCTCTAAAGGAGGTTAGGGCGCGTAGTGACAGGAAGAAGGTAAAGAAGCAAGTGTAAGCTTGTTAGATTAAAGCACTGTTTCTAAGCTTCCTAAGATAAATAATAGGTTTTAGATATAATGTATAGGATGATAATTAATTGTATTGCTTTATTAAAGCCTCTTACTGCTCTGCTCGTGTTGCTCAGCTTTTGTTTTTCTAGTCTAAGTCCCTCGCGCACTAGCCCTATGCGCGACCAGCTTGCAACATGCTGCAATTTGCAGCAACATACTATTCAAGCTTATTGCTCGTACTATGTAGCAGCTTTCGTCCAGCGTTCCTCCTGTCTTGACAGTAGGTGCGCATATCTGACAAACACACTGATGCGGCTGATGCCAATCCCCGACACACCAATGCGGCTGATGCCAATCCCCGACACACCGATGCGGCTGATGCCAATCCCAACACACCAATGTGGCTGATGCCAATCCCCGACACACTGATGTGGCTAGAGAGGTGGAACAGACGCAACTAACTATAATTTAAACATGTTTTACACAACGCATGCTAGAGCAAACTGCATGCAAATTAGCATAAAGGTGCACTTACATTAGGTATACATTTTTTTTAAAAAAGAATATAAGAAACACATAAGGTAACAGAGAAACAGCGTTACTAGGGTTTATCTAAAGAAATTCTAACTAACTAGCGCGTCCAAAAGAGGAGATTCTGCTCAACTTTTCGTTCTGCAAACCTGAATATAATAAGCAGAGCAAGCTCTGCTAATAAAAAAAATAAAATAAAAAAGTAAAAATATTAAAAAAGCTATTAACTACTTTACCTCTACTACTTATCTATACTATGTAATAAAAGAGGACATCTACAGCATTAAACCTAAGAAATATGCTAAGCAGTTTATTCTTAATAACTAATACTATATAGTATACTAAGGCAAACTATAAAACATAGGCGTAGTAAAGATCTCTACTATTAGTAAGTCTTAACTTAAGGCGTATATATAAAAGAACCTATGTATAGAAATTAATTAAACACTTAGCTAAATAAATATTAGCTTTAAAAGCTAAACACTAAAGAGATTAATTAGTACTATATAAATCTAGAACTTAATTAGTCTAGTTATATACTATATCTTAAAGACTTTAACACTATTTCTACTATTACTAGTAAATGCTAACTAACTTAGGGCATACTTTAATAATGTTTTAAATGTTATTATACATAAAGATAAAACTACTGTACTTATTATATAAAAATAAAGACACTTTTTTTTAATGTTAGTAAAAAAGAATTTATGTTTTTTTTTACTAAATTAGAACTTTACTGCCTTTACTACTAATTTAAACACCTCTATATAAAGAGACTTTAGAAGATGCTAACTAGCGCTAGCTACAACATTAATGCTGCAGTGCTAGAAGAGATTAAGAAGTTTTACTACTTTTACTAATTATATAACTAGGCCTTATAAAGATTTAAGTTTATAATTAAAGATAACACTTACTTTAACTATAAAGTTATTATTAATGTTATATAAATTAATAATAAAGATGTTTTATATATTATTAATATAAACACATTATTTTAGGCTGCTACATTCCTAAAATCTATGTTTACATAAAATACCTAAGATGCACTATGCAAATGCTAGATTAACACCTATTAAGGACTTTTAGACTATATTATGTATAACTCTAGTATAAACTTTACTTTAGAGAATTTTTAAGCTTATGCAAAAATTATAGAAGCTACATGTAGGCAGATGCCTATAAAAGCACATTAGGCAGTTAAAAAGGTTAAGCGTGTACACACACCTCTCTAATAAGTGTTTAACATTCTAAAGACTAAGCTAGGTAACTATACAAATAATAAGGCTATTCTGCAGATAGCAGTTAAGGCTCTAAACAACATAGCTAGCCTACACAGTCTAGTACCTACACTGCTAGTCTTTAGAGTATACCTAAGAATTAACCTAAACTCTCTACTATTACTAGACATTATTACATAAGTAAGTGCTGTATAAAAGGTAATAAAGATACTTTAAAAAAACTATATAAAAGTAAATATTAATTATGTAATTAACACTTATAATAGCTTTATAACACATAAAGTTCTTAACCTCTCCCTTAGCTTAAAAATTATAGCATAAAGAGAGAAAAAAAGCTAGACTAGCCTATATAAAATTAAGAGCATTAAAGAAAGAGATGTTATTATTAAAAAAAAAATAGCCTACTAAAGCTCTAATATACATAGGTTAAACTATACTATAAAAAAAAAAAAAAAACCTACTTATAATAAATAACTTAGATAAACTAATCCTTATATAAAAGAATTCTTTAAAAAAAAGAAAAAGAAAACAGCTTTATAAAAATATTATAAAGGCAGAACTAAAGCCTACTATAGACTAAGCCCCTTAAGATAGCAATGCTGCACTAGTGTAAAGGGAAGATATAGATACTAAAAAAAGTAAAAGGTAAAGAAAACCTGCATAAAGTCTAGACTAAGTATTTCTAACCTAAAAAAAAAAAGATAATTAGGCCTTATTTATTAAGCTTTATATAGATAGTGTAATTACTACACCTAGAAACTATTTAAGAAATTAGACTATATAAAGATAGACACTTTAATTACTAATAGCACTTTTAAAGTTATAGTGTACAACTTAATAAAGCATAAAAGTTAGATTTTTAACTTTTGCTTTATATAAAAAGTAAAAAGTAAAACAACTTAACTATATAAAAAATCCTACCTAGTGTTTGCTAGCTACTTAAATAAAAAGAAAAGAGAAATCCTTACCTAGTTACTAACTATCTAAAGAATAAGCTAGAGACTACTTCTAGCTATAAAAGTAAGCCTAAAAGCTACATATAAAATACATTTTAAACTATATAATATTACATAAGCATACATCTAATTAATAGATAAGCTTATGCGCACGCTGTACATAAAGCTACTAAAGAAAATGCGCTAGAGCTTTCTACTAAATATAATACTTTAGGTTATATAACTTTTATATAAAGCTGCTAAATTAGGACTGTATTAGTTTAAAACATACTATAACTACTATAAAAAAAAGCTGCACATGCACATTTTTTTATATAACTCTTACCTCTTAATTACTAATAAAAAAAAGTACACCTTTAGTATTACTAGCCTATAAATAGATAACACTTTAAGCATTATAATAAAAGATTTTATGTAAAAAGAAAAAGAAAAACTGTAAAAAGTAAAGTTTTATATAAAAAGTAAGACTATTCTAGTAAAAAAGCAGCCTATTAAGTTTAATAGTAAAAAAATTAAACTTATGCATAACATAGTAGTTTTTACTTAGAAAAGATAAGTAAGCTACTTTTATATAATTAACCTAAAAAATAAGGATGCTGCATAATAATATATTAAGTAATGTATAAAAGAGGTATATATTATATCTATATGTTAACTAGAGGCAGCATTTAACCTTTTTATTACTACATAAACTATAGACTTTTTGCATAATAACATTAACACACTTAACACATAAATCTAATAGTAGATAAATAATAGTAAGCGTAGTCTTACTTTCCTACTATTATAGCTTAATTATGTAAAGCTGTTTATCTTTATAAATAGATTATTTACTAATAATAAGAACTTTAGCTTATAGCTAGAATTTTTAATTATATTAAGTAATAAAAACTATATAAAGTAAAGTAACTACTTTAAAATACTAGGTAACATTATACACTAGAATTCTACTAAGTGTAAAAAAGTAACTAGAAGTGTTTTTACTAGCAAACTATATAAAATAGTTAAAGGGTTTAATAATGTAATTACTTTTAGTATAACTTTATAGTAAATTATATAAATGCTTAAACTACTACTAATTCTAGTAGTAATCTGCATAGATTTAAGGTCTTTATATAATTACTTTATTAAGCTAGGCACTACTAGTAAAAAGTAACTTATAATTAACATTATGTTACTTTATAAATTATATAAAAAGAAAAAAATTGCTAAGATTAAGTAAATTAATAGTAAAAATAACTTAGTAGATGTATATATAAAGAAAACACTAAACTAAGCTTTTTAATTACTAGTTTTAACTAACTACCTCTCTGTCTAGATAAAAGCATCTGTGGACTAGCTAGATTCTGTGCGTAAAGATGCTTTAAACTAACTAGACTAACAACGCCTTTATATAAAGCTTATTTCTTTTTTTTTTTTTTTTTTTTTTTTTTTTTTTTAAAAATTTTTTTTTTTATTATAAGGATTTGTCACTGCTAGCACTATATAAAAAAAGAAAAGAGCTAGGGGATTGTATAGTAAGGCTTAGAAAGTAAAGAATAAAAAAAAAAAAAGCTATTTACATAGTATAACTAGCCTATTCTAACACATAGCATTACTAAGGCAAGTCTTAATAAATAAGGTAGAGTAAAGGCAGAATATAATTAGATAAACCTACATAGACAGAAAGGAGGTAACACGTACAGAAGGTAACTTTTTAGACAAAAAGAAAAGTTGCTAGTGTCTATACATAGCAGCAGCGTCACAGTTTAGATACAAGCAATTGCGCACAAGCAGGACCACGTATCTCTGTTATATAATGCTTGTGCGCGAACTTCTATGCGTAAACATCTAGATATCCTCTTTTTCCTCTGTACAAAAGAAAGACAAAAGTAATAGAACTAGAAACATGTTGCCCTTACCTTACCTACCTTGTACGCTGTGCACACTGTACACTACTCTTACTCTTGCTACTTAAGTGCTTATACTATAAGCAGCTAGCTGTCAGAGCCTATTTAACATTTATATTATTAAGTAGTCTATTTTTACCTTAACTTTTATTATAGTAGTAGGAACTAAGAACTTACTAGCCTTAAAGCTTACTTAGAAGTTTAGAGATAGCTTAACTTTTTTCTACTTAATACTACTTATAACCTGTAACTTTTCTAACTTAGTAATAAAATCTAACTAACTCTTTAATTCTTTGCTGTTTAATAAAAAATAGAAAGACTTACCTTTTTTTCTATATAAGCTTTAATATAAACTTAAAGAAAACATAGACTAATTCCCCTTTAAACACTTTTAGTTACTATATGCCTACTTTTAACTTAACTATAATGTAACAGCCTTAATTAACTTACTAATAAATAAAGATATTATTAACCTAGATTAATTTATAGTGTTCTTGTAAGTAACTTATAAAGACTTAAATAAAAAGTTAACAGCTTTAAGTTACCTAAACACTTTATAATAAAAAAAAAAGCTTTATTTTACACTTTACTAAGTTCTGCTAACTTGCATTTAATATAGGCCTAAATAAAATAGGTCTAATTATAGCTTTATATAACTCTCTTTTAACTAAACTATAACGCGCTATAGTAGGAAAACCCCTTCTAAATAACCTTAATGCGTATGTAAACCTAATTGCTACCTATAATAATAACATAAGGTTCCTCTCTGTACAAGCCCTAATACACCCCTAAACTAGCGCAGTTATAAATAAAAACTCTAATATAATAAAAATTAATTTAAATTATGCTCTAGTTAGTTTTAAAAAGTGTAAAGATTATAAAAAAAAAAGTTAATACTTTAAGTGTAGTGTTACAATCCTTACTTCGGGGGATTAGTGAATTCTGAAGTACAACGGCCTATGCGATGTTAGTGGAGCAGGGGTAAGAACTTAGCTGGATCAGGTGTACAGTCTGTCTAGCAGAGTGAAGGATAGTTGGGGTTTAGGAGGCAGGCTGTGGTTTGTCCCTATGGCTGTATGGGTAGCTGGGTGTTACTGGTCAGGTAGATAAGGGTTAGAGGTATATATGTTGCAAGATATACAAGGCAGCTTAATCTTTGTTAGAAAGGATTAAGCTTCTTAGTCTATTATAAAAAATAAACTAAATGTTAATTACAACCTTCTAGCTATAGTTAGGATCAAGACTATATACATAATAGTTGCATGCGTTGCATGCCTTTGCAGGCGTTGCATGCGCTGCCTGTACTTGCCTGCAGTGCCTGCACTGCCTGCAATGCCCCTTGTCCTTATTAGACAGTGCATTCCGCTAAGCATTTGTCTATAAGGTGGCGCCATTCCTCTTTTGTTTAGTTATAAGGTCTAATAATTACAGGGTTAACTGTCTTCTATCTACTGTGCTTAGGGCTGTGCGTGATAGCAAGCTGATTTATTACAGTCTGTTTGTTAGCTGTAACACGCAGGCCCTCCTCCTAGTTAGCGTCCTTGCTGTTATGTTCTTTCTGTTGCAAGCGTTAGGTTTTCTTATTAGCTAGTGCGTGTCCTTCTGTAAATGCCTAATGTACGCTTATCCTTTTTAACCATGCCTTGTCAGGTTTCTCGTGTTTCTGCTGTTAATCGCCGCCTTTGTACTGTTGCCCACCTTAATCCTTATTGTTGTACAAAAATGCGTCCCTGTAGTCCTTACTAATTGCATAGTACACCTTGCGTAATGTCCTTGTCATTAGACAAGTGCGTAGAGTGTGTGCAAAAGAGTAGTTATTATAACGCTTTTGTTTCTAATGCGGCCTAGGATTATTTAGAGCGTGAAGAGAAGAGGTTACGCGGGGAACTAGAGGCAGCAGCAGAGAAAGAGATAGGTGAGAAGGAGAGGGAGGTGCAGGAGCAGGCTAAGTCCCTAAGGCGCCTTTAGTCTTTTGTAGCTTAGCAGGAGCAAGTTTAAAAACAACTAAAAGTGTTAAAAGATTAAAGAGTAAAGTATCTAAAAAAAGACCTCTTATCCTTAGATAAGCTTAAAGCGCTTAAGGCAGAAGCAGCTAGCCTTCCTCCTTTTTAACCTGCTTTAAAGGGTTAGGGGCTTCCCACATCGCAGCTAGCTAATGTAATAGTGGTTTTAGCTAATAAGGGTGTTTTCTAGTTGCAGGAGCTTTCGCCTAGGTAGTTTAACCTAGAAGGCGCAAATAATATTCCTGCAGCGCCTTTTAGGCATTCTGTAGGTTTGTGATAAGTTCTTAAGTGTTTTTATAAGTAGGGTATTCTACTTACTTTACTAGGTAATAATTTCCTTCTTTATCTAAGATTTTTTTAACTTTGTATTTAAGCTCCTTTTTGTCCTATTCTTAGGTTGCTAATAAGATATTCTTAGGTGCTAGTTCTAATTTAGAAATGTAGAACTATAGAAAGATTTTTATGTCTTTTAGTAGTTTAAGCTTGCATACTCTTAGGCAGGTTTAGATAACTTTATAGGGTCCTATTTGTTTTTTAGCTAGTTTTTGTGCTAGTTAAAGGTTCTTTAGGTTTATAGTATCTAAATATACATAATTATAGGGATGTATTTCTAGTCCTGTTTGTTAGTGTTAATTTACTAAGGCTTTTATAGCTTTAATTATAAGTTAAGCTTTCTTACCTAGTTTTTAATAAATTTCTAGAAGCTGTGTTGTTTAACTTAGGGCCTTTAGTAGATCTGTTAGCTAGGTTCTAGAAAGTTTGTATCTGTAAGGGTAGCTAAAATTTGCCTTATACAGGGTTATCTTAGTTAAAGCAGACTGTGTAGTGTTAATAGCTAATTAAGCTATTAGCAACTATTTAGGCTAGTCTGTCTATTTATATAAGATGTATTTTTGTAAGTACTTCTTTATTTCTGTATTTATTTGTTCTGTCTGTCTGTCTGTCTAAGGGTAATAGGCTGTAGAGAGTTTGTAGATAATTTTAAGGTGTTAGATTACAGTTGTCTAGTATTTGCTAGTAAAGAGTTTGTCTCTGTCTAAGATAATAATCTAGGGGTATTTATAGGTTGTAAAGAGATTCTTTTCTAGTTTAAACATAAATTTCTTTACAGTTATGCTTTTCTCTGTTGCCTATATAAGAATAAACTTTGTTATTTTGTTAACTACTACTATAATTATATTATAAAGCCTCTCTGTGCTAGGTTTGCAGGATAGTGGTAGTCTAGTTATAAAATCTATAGTTATTATAGTCTAGGGTTGCTTAGGTGCTATAATTAGTTGTAGTTGTCTGTATAGTTTGTGTCTTTAGGGGTTATTCTTATTGTAGAGATTACATTTCTATAGTACCTTAGTACATAAATGCTTTAGTTATAGGATGTCTTTAGAAATTACTTTTTTTATTTTCTTTTAAAGTAATCCTATTCTAGGGTGTCTAAACATTAGAGCTTTGTAATATTCTTTAATAAGGTTTTTTTACTTGTGTTCTATAATTGTTAAGGAACAGATTAGGCCTTCTAGCTCTAGTCTATTATATACTAGTCCTTAGTTAGTTTCCTTAAAGATTGCAAATTCCTTTATGTCTTCTTCTAATTTGTTAAAATAGTTAGCACGTCTGCTAAGGACGTCTACCTGTTAGTTGCTAGTTCTAGGAACGTATTTAATAATAAAGTTAAATTGTGCTAACTCTATTGCCTATTGTATGTGCATTAGAGAGAGTTTCTTTGTTGTTAGAAAAGTTACTAAGTTAGCGTAATTAGTGTAGATAACAAATTGTTGTCTAAGTCCTTATAATTTAACTTCCTAATTTCTGCAGGCATTAACTATAGCCTTAAGTTCTTTGTCTAGTATAGTATATTTTTGTTCTGCAGGGGCGAATTTTGCTAAGTAGTATGCTACTAGGTGCTAATAACTATTTTCTTGTTTTTAGAGAAGGGCTGCTTCTTTAGCTTGTTTTAAGGCATTAGTGTGTACTTTAGTTTTAAGGGTTAGGTTATACATTCTAAGGACTAGGTAACTAGTAATAATCTTCTTTAGTTCTTTAAAGGATTTATTTATCTTAGTTATCTACTAAAATTTGTGTGATGCTTTTTTCTTTGTTGTGGCGTCTGTAAGTGGAAGCGCTATTTTAGAGTAGTCCTTAATTATCCTTTATACGTAGCCTGTTAGTCTAAGGAATCCTCTAATTTCTGTAATAGACTTAGGTATAGGCTATTTAAGTACTTTAGCTATCTTCTTTAGGTCTATCTTTATCTAGTCTTAGTTTATAATAAATCCTAAGTATTTAGTTTCTTATATGTTAAACTTACATTTTTCTAGTTAGAGGTGTAGGCTGTATTACCTAAGGCGTTCTAGTATAAGTTTTACTTTTAATATATAATTATCGCAGCTTTTTTTAGTGTATATTAGTATGTTGTTAAGGTATACTAACACAAATATATTAAGGTATAAGTTTAAGGCTGTGTTAATAACTCTTTAAAAAGTTGCAGGTGCATTAGTAAGTCTAAAGGGCATAACAAGCAGTTTATATAGTCCTCTAGAGGTTCTAAAGGCTGTTATCTATTTATGTCCTTGTTTAATCTTTATTTTGTTAAATCTGTTTTAGATGTTAAACTTAGTAAAGTGCTTAGTTCCTTTTAGTTAGTTTATAATATTCTAGATTATTAGAAGGGGGTACTAGTCTCTTATAGTGTTGTTGTTTAAAGTTTAGTAATTCTAATATACTTTTACTTTACTGTTTTTCTTTTTTGCAAAGACTACTACTAATGCTACTAGGCTGTTGCTTTCTTTAATATGTCTGCGTAATAGCATTCTGTCTACGTATTCCTGTAGTGCGTCTTTTTAGGCTTTAGTTAGTGGTTAGAGTTTATAAGCTTTTAGTTAGGGTTCTAGTTTAAGATTAATAGCGTGGTCCTATAGTTGGTGTAGGGGTAGTTCTCCTAGGTCTTCTAAGGTTTTAAACATGTTCTTATATTCTTTATATTCTTCTAGTAAGCTTCTAGTTTTATAAGCAATTCTATAAATTCCTATCTAATTAAGGTCTTATTTTTTTTAGAGTTTCTTAAGGGATACTTCTTCTAGTTCCTTCTTTATTAGGCAGACTGCCTAGGCTTTTAGTTCTTAGTAGGGGAACTTTTTTAGTTTTTCTTTCTTTAGAAAATATCTACTTCCTTTCTTTACTTGTTAGTAGAAGGTGCATAAGTTATTGTAGCATGCTAACTATGTTATACAGGCGTGATCTTATTTTATTACTAGAGTTATAGTTTACTAGTTAATTATTAGATTATGTTTATAAAGCTAGTTATATCTAAGTATTACTTAGTATTTTTCTTCTAGTAGTAAGATGTTAAAGGATATCTAATTACTAGTTCCTTTAGCGTCTGTAATAAGTTTGTAAGTTTTAAGTTGTATCTATCCTACTTTATACTTAATTAATAAGGCGTCTGCTAGGGTTACTTTAAAAAGTCTTTTTTTACTTCTAAAGAGTATCTGTTTCTAATTAACTTATGTAGAGTTAATTGCTGTAAAGGTGCAGCTGCTGTCTATTAGCGCAAGGCCTGTCTATTCTAGCCCTAGGTGGGTAAAAGTTATTTCTATAGTTAGGCTTCTGCCTAGTCCTTGTCCTACAGCAATAAGGGTGCAGAGTTTATAGGGAATTTCTAGGTAGTTTATACTGTTGTTTTCTTTTACTTTAAGGGCTTCTTCTTAGTAGCTTTTAATTTAGTTAGTTTGTATTTTATATTCCTAATAACCTTATATTATGCATTCTGCTACAGTGCAGTGTTAGTCTTCTATTTTGTGATAATACAGCATTTAGTTGTTTTGTTAGTAGGCTCTCTACTAGAAGTAGTAGAATGCGTAATTTAATTAACTTTTATATTCTGTCTAGGGTTTTTGTTTATGTTTAGTTCTAGTGTTACAGTAAGTGCACTAAGGCATTTTGCAGGTTAATGCTATTCTAGGGAGCGTGTTAGCTGCAAGTTTGCTTGCCTAGATTCTATATGGCTACCAGCTAGCTCTATGTTTGGTTAGCTAGTGTTTTAGATAGTACTTGTTAACGCATAGATACTAGTTATAGGGGCAATCCTTAAGGTTATTCTAGACTAGTATTAGCTAAACCTGCGTCTATCTTAGGTATTCTTTTGTTTATACTACCTATAATAGGTGGCTTTAGTATGCACATTAGAACTTATTATGTCTTTAGCTTTTGCATAGAATGCAGTATCTATTTTATTACTAGATTTCTAAGTCTTTTTATGTAATAGCTAAGGCTAGGGGAGGTGTATTAGCTCTCTAATTGCAAGGTTGTAGGGTTATTAGAGGGGTGCATTACTAATTAGGACTTATTCTTTTATTTAAGATTTTCTAGAACATCTTCTATTATTCCCTATTATTTAGCATAGTGTAGTAAGTTTAGGCAATTTCTTTAATTATGCTATAAGTGTCTATGTTGTTATTAATGTGTACTTTGTACATTATTTTTCTGTAATTTTGTAGGTTGTAGGTGTTGCTGCACTTCTAGCAGTTGCTGTAATTAAACTAGTATTGTAATTCTTAAGCAGAGATTCTAGTTATTAGTTGTCCTAAAGAAAATAGTTTTTTTCCTTCTCTTATGTTTACAACATACATTATTGCCTGTGTGTAGCTGCGCTATTCTTTGTAGATAGCTGCTTGTTCTAGTGCCTTAAATACATTATTATTATTCTAAACTTTAACCTTCTAGTATTCTATTAGGCATTTATTAGATTTATAGTTGCCTTTGCATTGCTAGCAGAGGTTCTTGTTTAGTCTGTCTAGGATTTCTAGTCCTGTTAGACCCTACTCTATATGTATTACTTTTATAGTTAGTCTTTTATCTTTATTCTCTTAGTTAATAGAGTCTAGGCATTCTTTTCTATAATGTTTTACTTTTTTATAGTTAAGACACGCTCTTTTTTTAAGCTATTTCTGTTATTCTGTACTTAGTAGCAGTTTTTTGCTGTTTTAGAACTTGCTCTTTTTCTTAGTTAAGCCTTATGTATATTTAGTATAACTAAGATTTATTAGTTTACTGTTAGACTGTTAAGTCTCTTTTCTTCTTTAGAATAATTCTAGTTTCTAGGGTGTTATGCTAGGGCGCTTCTTGTGAAGACGTTCCTAATGCTAATTATTATATGTAGTTGCCCTTTTTATGTATTCTTTAAATTCCTTTAGTTTACTGTAGTGCATAAATTTGTCTTTAATTATGTTAGATAGTCTATTATAGAACATTCTTCTAACAGCTACTTTGTTAGTCTATCTGCTAATAGCTAATTATTCGCAGAAGCGTGCTGCATATAATTAGACAGTGCCCTTTCCTTATTATAGGGTGTCTATTCTGTTAACTGCCTTTTCTTTTTAGTTAGCTTAGCTGTAGATTGTTATAAGGGCTTGCTTAAAAGCATCTAAGTTTTAAAAGATTTCTTAAGTGTAAATAAAGAGAACTTTTCTAGTTACTTTATGCTTTATTTAATTGTCTGCGTGTAGTTAGAACTAGATAGCTAGGGGTCCTTCTAAATAGAGTCTTATCTATAAGATTATTTCCTTATCTGTCTAGAAAGCGCCCTTATTATACTACATATATAAGTAGCATTAAGTAAAGAACAGCTTAAGGTCTTTAGCTATGCTGTTAAATAGTTTAAGTAGGGCTAGGCATAGCAACTTTTTTAACTTAATGCTAGTCTTTTCTTTAGCAGTGTTGCAGAGTTTAGCAACTTCTAGGTAGAGGGCATAAAGCTGTTAGACATGTAGTTGTTATTAAAGCTAAGCTCTAAGTGCTTCTATTTCCTAGCAGAGATACTATATTTGTTAACTATGTTCTTTCTTATTCCTAGACAGGGTTTCTCTAGTGCTAGCCACACTAGCTCCTGTTATGCTAATATTAAGAGAGGTGTAAGGTGCTATACTTTTAGAGAGGTAGTAATTAATGTTATAATTCTTACTTTAGGGGATTAGTAAATTCTAAAGTACAACAGCCTATGCAATGTTAGTGGAGCAGGGGTAAGAACTTAGCTGGATTAGGTGTACAGTCTGTCTAGCAGAGTAAAGGATAGTTGGGGTTTAGAAGGTAGGCTGTGGTTTGTCCCTATGGCTGTATAGGTAGCTGGGTGTTACTAGTTGGGTAGACAAGGGTTGGAGGTATATATGTTGCAAGATATATAAGGCAGCTTAATCTTTATTAGAAAGAATTAAGCTTCTTAGTCTATTATAAAGAATAAACTAAACATTAATCACAACCTTTTAGCTATAGTCAGGATTAAGACTATATACATAATAGTTGCATGCGTTGCATGCCTTTGCAGGCGTTGCATGCGCTGCCTGTACTTGCCTGCAGTGCCTGCACTGCCTGCAATGCCCCTTGTCCTTATTAGACAGTGCATTCTGCTAAGCATTTGTCTATAAGGTAGCGCTATTCCTCTTCTGTTTGGTTATAAGGTCTGACAATTACAGGGTTAACCGTCTTCTATCCACTGTGCTTGGGGCTGTGCGTGATAGCGAGCTGATTCATTACGGTCTGTTCGTTGGCCGTAACATGTAGTAAGCATAGTTATATTTTCTAAAACTACTTTATTCCTTTTCTTTAAGTCTATATAAGTAGTGCAGCTAGCACTTATTAAAGATCTTTACTATTTTAATCTTATTTTTATAAGAGCTTTAACTTATATTTAAGCTTTAATTTTTCTTACTACTCTTAACATAGCTATAGCTATAGTAGTAGGAGCCTATAAAAAAGCTTATTCTAGGGCTAAGTTGCCCTTTAGGACTAATTTAACACTAGATCTTTACTAACTTATAGGCTAAGTCCCTTACTAATAACTAGAAGTACTAAGTTAATATTCTTATATATTTATAATAAAAAACTATATTAGCCTTAATATAAGCTTTTATTAACTTAGAAGTAAATAGTATAAGTTACATTAATAAAAAACTAGCGCGTAAACTAAATTTTTAATTAATACTACTTACCTAAATAATTTACCTAACTAGATTTAATAAAAAATAACTTAAAAAAGGTTTTATCTCTTATACTATAACTATTATAATTACCTACTAACACTATAAGAAGCAGATTAAGCTCTATGTAATAAACATAAAATGTTATAACTTAATTCTAAGACAACTATAGCTGTATTAGCATAAAGTTGCTTTTAATTACTAAGAGTAAGTCTTAAACTTTAACTTTTTTTAATGCTAAAACATATGCTTATGCTTACACCTAAACAACACTTAAGTAGCACTTAATATAAAAAGTCTCTAGACCTACTTTTTAATAACTTAGAGAAAAACTACTTAAGTAAGGCTAACAAGCTAGGCCTTTTACTAAAATAAGCTATGTAAAATAATTTAATAACTACTTAAACTTAAAAAAAAAGAAAGTCTTTATAAAATCTTTACCTACTTAATTTAGACATAAACTAGAACTTAAATAGTAGATAGACATTTACTACATAGAACTTGCCTTATTTATAACTTTAGCTTAATAACTAGATTACAAAATCTACATAGTTATAATTTCTAATATAGACTAAGCTCTAGCTCCTTAAAAATGCACTAACTTAAGGATAATAGTCTCTTAAGACTACTATAACTTATTATATGTCTTTTTTTAAAATAAGTCTAATAAGCTTTTAATATAATGTCTATATAATTACTAAATAACTCTTAAGCCTAGTAAACAACCTAGTTATAAGCTACTATATAAGATGTTACTAAATAAATTAAAAGTGCTCTAAAAATACTTTAATAAGAACTTAAAAAAGGGTTTATTTAAGCTAGCTTTTTACTAGTAGTGTTACTTATACTATTTATAAAGAAACTTAGAGGTAAGCTTTAATTCTATGTTAACTACTAAAAACTAAACACTGTTACTATTAAAAACTAATACTTAATTTTTTTTATAGGAAACTCTAAGCTAACTAAGCAAAGCAAAGTATTTTATAAAGTTAAATATTATTGCTGCTTTTAACAAGCTAAGGATAGTAAAGAGTAATAAGTAGCTAACAGCGTTTTAGACTTAATACAGACTATTTAAGTACCTAGTAATGCCCTTTAGCTTAGCTAACGCGCCTAGTACTTTTTAACATTTTGTAAACAACTTACTCTAACCCTACCTAGACGTGTTCTGCACTATGTATATTAACAATATTCTAATCTATAGTAATAGCCTTTTAAAGCACAAACAGCATGTACGCCTAGTGCTAAAAGCTATAGAAGAAGTATGTCACAGTATCCTCTCTAGATCCTAGACATAACTGTATCAGACGCGTACTAGAGTATTATTAGTGCACGTCTGACACAAACATAACACAACACAGACATAAACTTAAGCACAAACTGCCTTAACACTAACTAAACCTAAAATAAGCTTAATTTATACCTAAAGCGCTTAGACTTTTAAGCTAAGTATTTAATTACTAATTTTCTTTTAAACTTTTCTGTTTCTTACACAACGTCTTATACTTACTATAATACTTTACATAGTAATTAAACTAGACTTCTATAAAGCTTTATAACCTTACTTGTGCATAATTATAACATTATGTTATATTAAAACTTTAGCTAAGAATAGCCTCTAAATCTAATCTAATAAGCTTAGTACTTACATAACTTTAAGCTATTAGAGTAAGCTAAAAAGCTTTTTAAAAAGCGCTTACTTTATAAAAAAGCTACTATGTTGTAAGCTTTAAAGCTTTTTAAAAAGACTTTAAAAAACAGCTTTATATTATTAAGTAGTCTATTTCTGCCTTAACTTTTATTATAGTAGTAGAAACTAAGAACTTACTAGCCTTAAAGCTTATTTAGAAGTCTAGAGATAGCTTAACTTTTTCCTACCTAACACTGCCTATAACTTATAACTTTTCTAACTTAGTAATAAAATCTAACTAACTCTCTAATCCCCTACTGTTTAATAGAAAATAGAAAGACCTACTTTCTTTCCTATATAAGCTTTAATATAAACTTAAAAGAAACATAGACTAATTCCTCTCTAAACACTTCTAGTTACTATACACTTACTTTTAACTTAACTATAACATAACAGCCTTAATTAACTTACTAATAAATAAAGATATTATTAACCTAAATTAATTTATAGCGTTCTTATAAGTAACTTATAAAGACTTAAATAAAAAGTTAACAGCCCTAAGTTACTTAAACACTTTATAATAAAAAAAAAAGCTTTACTTTACACTTTACTAAGTTCTACTAACTTACATCTAATATAGGCCTAAATAAGATAGGTCTAATTACAGCCTTATATAACTCTCTTTTAACTAAACTGTAACACGCTATAGTAGAAGAACCCCTCTTAAATAACCTTAATGTGTATGTAAACTTAATTACTACTTATAATAATAACATAAGGTTCCTCTCT
Source organism: Lindgomyces ingoldianus (assembly GCF_010093535.1). NCBI lineage: Eukaryota > Fungi > Ascomycota > Dothideomycetes > Pleosporales > Lindgomycetaceae > Lindgomyces > Lindgomyces ingoldianus. Next base: position 328,108 of record NW_022985182.1, on the reverse strand, counting down.
ATATAAGCCCTAATACGCCCCTAAACTAGCGCAGTTGTAAATAAAGACTTTAATGTAATAAAAATTAATTTAAATTATGCTTTAGTTAGTTTTAGAAAGTGTAAAAATTATAAAATAAAAAAGTTAATGCTTTAAGTGTAGTAAGCATAGTTATATTTTTTAAAACTGCTTTATTCTTTTTTTTTAAGTTTACATAAGTAGCGCTGCTAGCACTTATTAAAAATTCTTACTATTTTAATCTTGTTTTTATAAAGGCTTTAACTTATATTTAAGCCCTAATCTTTCTTACTACTCTTAACATAGCTGCAGCTATAGCAGTAGAAGCCTGTAAAAAGGCTTGTTCTAGGGCTAAGTTACCTCCTAGGACTAATTTAACACTAAATCTCTACTAACTTATAGGCTAAGTCCCTTACTAACAACTAGAAGTACTAAGTTAATATTTTTATATATTTATAATAAAAAACTATATTAGCCTTAATATAAGCTTTTATTAACTTAGAAGTAAACAGCATAGGTTACATTAATAAAAAACTAGCGCATAAACTAAATCTTTAATTAACACTACTTACTTAAATAATTTACTTAACTAGATTTAATAGAAAATAACTTAAAAAAGGTTTTATCTTTTATACTATAACTATTATAATTACCTACTAACACTATAAGAAGCAGATTAAGCTCTATGTAATAAACACAAAATGTTATAACCTAATCCTAAGACAACTATAGCTATATTAGCATAAAGTTGCCTTTAATTACTAAAAGTAAGTCTTAAACTTTAACTTTTTCTAATGCTAAGACATATGCTTACGCTTACACCTAAATAACACCTAAGTAGCACTTAATATAGAAGGTCTTTAGACCTACTTTTTAATAACCTAAAAAAAAACTACTTAAGTAAGGCTAATAAGCTAGGCCTTTTACTAAAATAAGCTATATAAAATAATTTAATAACTACTTAAACTTAAAAAAAAAAAGCTTTTAAGAAATCTTTACCTACTTAATTTAAACATAAACTAAGACTTAAACAGTAGATAGACATCTACTATATAGAACCTACTCTATTTATAACCTTAGCTTAACAACTAGATTACAAAATCTACGCAGTTATAATTTCTAATATAGACTAAGCTTTAGCTCTTTAAAAATGTACTAACTTAAAAATAATAGTCCCTTAAGACTACTATAACTTATTATATGTTTTTTTTTAAAATAAGTCTAATAAGCTTCTAATATAATGTCTATATAATTACTAGATAACTCTTAAGCCTAGTAAATAACCTAGTTATAGGCTACTATATAAGATGTTGCTAAATAAATTAAAAGTGCTTTAAAAATACCTTAATAAGAACTTAAAAAAAAAGTTTATTTAAGCTAGCTTTTTACTAGTAGTGTTACTTATACTATTTATAAAAAAACCTAGAGGTAGGCTTTAATTCTATGTTAACTACTAAGAACTAAACACTATTACTATTAAAAACTAATACTTAATTCCCTTTTTACAGAAAACTCTAAGCTAACTAAGTAAAGCAAAGTATTTTATAAAGTTAGATATTATTACTGCCTTTAATAAGCTAAGAATAGTAAAGGGTAATAAGTAGCTAATAGTGTTTTAGACCTAATATAGACTATTTAAGTACCTAGTAATGCTCTTTAGCTTAGCTAACGCGCTTAGTACTTTTTAACATTTTATAAACAACTTGCTTTAACCCTACCTAGATGTGTTCTATACTATGTATATTAACAACATTCTAATCTATAGTAATAGCCTTTTAGAGCACAAATAGCATATACGCCTAGTGCTAAAGGCTATAGAAGAAGTAGGTCTACAACTTAATATAGATAAATGCAAGTTCTACTAATTAAAGGTTATATATTTAAAATATATAATCTTTATAGATAGCATCTAAATAGACCCTATTAAAGTTTAAACTATGCTAGATTAGTAATACTTAAAAGACATAAAAAATATTTAAGCCTTTATAAAATTTACTAACTTTTACTAATAATTTATTAACAACTTCTTATAGTAAGTAAGCCTTATAATTACACTTACTAAGAAAAGGATTTAATGTAACTTTAATTTAAATTACTAATAGTCTTTTAACTAGCTAAAGAAAGCCTTTACTAAAGCTTTAATACTCTGCTACTTTAACTCTAAACTACTAATACTTGTAGAAGCTAATGCCTTAGACTACATAGTAGCAGGAGTTCTCTTCTAGACTAAGCTAGACAGGACTATTAGGCCTATTGTATATTTCTTAAAAAGAATAAGTCTTGTAAAAAGTAATTATAAGATCTATAATAAGAAATTACTTACTATAGTACACTGCTTTAAATAATAGCAACCTAAACTAGAAAGTGCAGCGCATCTAATACAGGTCCTATCTAACTATAAGAACTTGCAGTACTTTATAACTATAAAACAACTTAGCTACTAATAAGCTTATTAGTTTAAATACTTATTCTATTTTAATTTTAAGATTACTTATTATTCTAGTTAAAACAGAGGGAAACTAGATGCTTTTATAAAGTAATCCTAAAATGTCTTTACTTAAGAAAAAGTGTAAAAGGCTTAACACTAAACTCTACTCTAACTTAAGCTATTTTTAGACCTTAACCTAAACAAAATAAATTAGATAATTAATTAAATTATTACTAATAAGTATTTAAATAATAAATTTATTTAAAAAACTTTAAACCTACTTTAAAACAGTGCTAGTTAGTTAAAAAAAGTAACACTAGCTAACTATAAAAACTAAAATAGTAAGCTGTATTACTATAACTAACTTATAATCTTTAATTTTAATAAACTAAGAATTAAACTACTCTAAATTGTACACAACTTGCCTATTAAAGGACACTTAGGCAGAGGAAAGACTCTTAACCTACTATAGAGAGAGTACTACTAGCCCCGCATGTTCCATACTGTACGCTAATATATATTATGTTGCTATACTTACTGTAAAGTAAAAGCCTTTTAAAAAAAGTATAATAGCTTACTTAAACTACTTCTAATCTCTAAATAAGCTTAAAAAGACATATTAATTAATTTTATTATAGACCTACTTCTATTTAAAGAGTATATAAATATTATAGTAGTTGTTAATTACTTAACTAAGTATTAACACTTAATACTATATTCCTTTATAACTGCCCCTAATATAGCCTAGTTATTCTACTAATATATATAGGTTTACTATAGCCTGCCTAACACAATTATATTAGACAGAGGTACGCAGTTTGTCTTAGCCTTTTAGGACAAACTCTATAAACAGCTCTAAATTATCTCCTATCTATCTACAGCTTTTTACCTAGAGACTAACAGCTAGACTAAAAACATAAACACTATAATAAAATAAGTCCTATAAGTGTACATAAACTACTAGTAGGATAACTAAGTAAAATAGTTAGCTACAGCATAGTTTAAAGCTAATAACATAACATTTAAATTAACATAAGTATCTCTGTTCTTAGCAAACTATAGATACTACTTTTAAATAAGATTTAAACTACTTTTAAATACCCCTTAACTAACTTATTAATTTATATAAGTAATAGATGTAAATAGACTTATTAATAAAATTTAAAATATATTTAAATATGTTTATAAAAAGCTTATATAGGCTTAAGCTTTTTAATAAAAGTACATAAACTAATTTTAAACTCTTACCCCTGTGTATGCAGCTAGCAAGAAGGTTTAGCTAAACGCTAGAAATATTTAAATAAACTAATAATTAAAAAAACTTAATTAAAAAAACTTTAGCCTTTTTATAGTAGCTTATATAGTCTTATTATATGCTTACTAATTAATCCTACCTAACAGCATAAAGATACACCCTGTGTTCCACGTATTATTGCTGCGCTAAGTAGCCTCTAAATCTAACTATTTACCTAGACAGCTAAACCTACTACCTAAACCTGTTATTATAAATAACAAACTAGAATATATTATAAAAGATATTAAATAGATCTAGTTTAATAAGAAGAAACATATCTATAAATACTTTATAAAATAAACTAGATATAATAAACTATTATAAAAACCTATAAAAGCCTTATAAAAGAACTCTACAGTAACCTAATTCTATACCTAATACTTATCTAAACTAAACGTATACCCTAATAAAGACAACCTAATGCTAGAACTACTAATGTAAAGAATTCCCTTCCTAATAAGAGGGGGAGTACTGTTACAGTATCCTCCCTAGATCCTAGACATAACTATATTAGACGTGTACTAGAGTATTATTAGTGCATGTCTAACATAAATATAACATAACATAAACATAAACTTAAGCATAAACTGCCTTAACACTAACTAAACTTAAAATAGGCTTAATTTATACCTAAAGTGCTTAGACTTTTAAGCTAAGTATTTAATTACTAATTTCTTTCTAAACCTTCCTGTTCCTCACACAACGTCTTATACCTACTATAATACCTCACGTAGTAATTAAACTAGACCTCTGTGAAGCTCTATAACCTTACTCGTGCACAATCGTGACAAAGTAGGTCTATAACTTAACATAGATAAATGCAAGTTCTACTAATTAAAGGTTATATATTTAGGATATATAATCTCTACAGATAGCATCTAAATAGACCCTATTAAGGTTTAGACTATGCTAGATTAGCAATACTTAAAAGACATAAAAGATGTTTAAGCCTTTATAAAATTTACTAACTTTTACTAATAATTTATTAACAACTTTTTACAGTAAGTAAGCCCTATAATTACACTTACTAAAAAAAAAATTTAATTTAACTTTAACTTAAATTACTAATAGTTCTTTAACTAGCTAAAGAAAGCTTTTACTAAAGCCTTAATACTTTGCTACTTTAACTTTAAACTACTAATACTTATAGAAGCTAATGCCTTAGACTACACAGTAGCAGGAGTTCTCTCCTAGACTAAGCTAGATAGGACTATTAGGCCTATTACATACTTTTAAAAAGAATAAGTCTTACAAAAGGTAATTATAAGATCTATAACAAAAAATTACTTACTATAGTATGCTGCTTTAAATAATAGTAACTTAAACTAGAAAGTGTAGCGCATCTAATATAGGTCTTATTTAACTATAAGAACTTACAGTACTTTGTAACTATAAAATAACTTAGCTACTAATAAGCCTATTAGTTTAAATACTTATTTTATTTTAATTTTAAGATTACTTATTATTTTAGTTAAAACAGAGGGAAACTAGATGCTTTTATAAAGCAATTCTAAAACATCTTTGCTTAAAAAGAAGTGTAAAAAGCTTAACACTAAACTTTACTTTAACTTAAGCTATTTTTAGACCTTAACCTAAATAAAATAAATTAAATAATTAATTAAATTATTACTAATAAGTATCTAAATAATAAATTTATTTAAGAAACTTTAGACCTGCTTTAAAATAGCGCTAGTTAGTTAAAGAAGGTAACACTAGCTAACTATAAAAACTAAAATAGTAAGCTATATTACTATAACTAACTTATAATCTTTAATTTTAATAAACTAAGAATTAAACTACTCTAAATTATATATAACTTGCCTATTAGAGAACACCTAGGCAGAGAAAAGACTCTTAACCTACTATAAAGAGAGTACTACTAGCCCCACATGTTCTATACTGTACGCTAATACGTATTATGTTGCTATACTTACTATAAAGTAAAGGCCTTTTAAAAAAGGTATAATAGCTTACTTAAACTGCTCCTAATCTCTAAATAAGCTTAGAAAGACATATTAATTAATTTTATTATAAACCTACCCTTATCTAAAGGGTATATAAATATTATAGTAGTTGTTAATTACTTAACTAAGTATTAACACTTAATACTATATTCCTCTATAACTGCCCTTAATATAGCCTAGTTATTCTACTAATACATATAAGTTTACTATAGCCTGCCTAACATAATTATATTAGATAGAGGTACATAGTTTGTCTTAGCCTTTTAAGACAAACTTTATAAATAGCTCTAAATTATTTTTTATTTATCTATAGCTTTTTACCTAGAGACTAACTGTCAGATTGAAGCACTGTTTCTGGGCTTCCTGAGATGAATGATGGGTTTGGATATGATGTATGGGATGATTGATTGATTGTATTTTTTTGTGTTGATTTATCAATCCTTTTTCTGCTCTACTCGTGTTGCTCAGCTTTTTGTTTTGCCGATCCGAGTCCCTCGCGCACTTGCCCTATGCGCGACCAGCTTGCAAAATGCTGCAATTTTCTGCAATTTGCTGCAAACTGCTGCAACATGCTGCAATTTGCTGCAACATGCTGCAAAATGCTGCAATTTGCTGCAACATGCTGCAAAATGCTGCAATTT